>NW_005187725.1:133327-134463 GCF_000239375.1 Pundamilia nyererei
GTGTGTGTGTGTGTGTGTGTGTCTGTGTGTTTTTATAAAACTTCTTAACTCCAGCTTCACAGTTGCAGCTGTTGAGCTCACTGATGTAAATGAGCCTTTATGTGTGACATGTCCCCTTTAAATGGTTGGAGTAACAGAGGGTGGTGTAGCAGGGTGGAGTACAGACGTGCAGACCTGTAGGAAGATGCGTCCGATGCCGCTGAGCAGCTGCGCTCTCTGCTGGGGTTGGTACTGGATGATGGAGTGATAGGTGTCCACAGCCAGAACGTAGTCCTGAGGACAGACAGAACAGAGGACACAGAGTGACGGAGGGGAGTGGTGGGTGGCGGAGACAGGTGGAGGGCGAGCAGGGTAAAGAAAGAGCAGAGCTTAGGTGTGGAGAGAGAGAGCATTAATCAAACATATGGAGTAATAGCAGGCGGAGTGACCCTCCGTCCACCTCCACATCGCTCACGTGGCGACTGGAGCGCTGAGCGGGCAACAGAGGGGTCAGAGAGGGGAGGGGGGGAGGGCGTGTGCTGGAAACGACCTGCGGAGGCGGCGTGCTGCTCATGAGCACGTTTCTAAATCACCAAAAGTTTAAAACTGGAGACAGATTAAGTTTGAAATCGATACACAGCAGTCTGCAAGATCACACTGTCAAACATGGTGGAGACAGCGTGCTGAGAACAGCTGTGACGAAGATGACTCGCCGCGGCGTGTCCCACAGCAGAAGACGACTGTATACAGAAAGACGTGAACATACACAAAAATAGTCTCAGATAAACAGATATAAGCGTTAAAGGCTTAAACTTGATGAACGCCGCGCCCTCGTTAACAAAGCCTTCATGACGCTGATGTCAGGCTCTGAATGTCACATGACCTGGTTGGAGCTTAAACGTGAATAAAATAAAATCTTTATTCATTCAGAGTCGGAACTCTGCGTGTTTAAATTTAAGCTAATGTAATCTGAACAGGGTGGTGTAATCTGAGCTGCGACCACTAGATGGCACTGTGTCTCTACCCCACCTCTCTCACCCACGCTCGCTCACTCACTGACCAAGAATCCAATTAGTGGTCAGTCTGAGGGGATTTCACTGTGAATCCTCCAGCAGGCTGGCATCAGAGATCTCTGACACAAACGCACACGCGCACAC
>NW_005187725.1:135502-138482 GCF_000239375.1 Pundamilia nyererei
TCCTGCCATACCTGTGTGTTTACACAGGTGGGCTTCAGGATTTGTACAGCTAATGTGCTTCTGCGTGGGTGTGTGCTTTTATTGTGTGAATACTAGTGTGTGTGTGTGTGTGTGTGTGTGTGTGTGTGTGTGTGTGTGTGTGTGTGTGTGTGTGTTAGCACTAACGGTGAGGCAGACGGTTTTGAGGTGGTGCAGGCGGTCCAGGGCCTCCTGGGGCTTAGCCAGGTACTGTGGGAGCTCGGCGTGCAGCAGCCGCATGGAGAACGGCACCATGGAGCCTGGACAGGATGGAGGGAGGGAATAAGAAACAAGGTGGGATGAGGACAGAGCAGGAAGGAGAGCGGGAGAAGGATGAGAATATAAAGCCATCCACCCACACACAGACTGCACACAGCCCTGGAGGCAGGAACCTACAGATGGCACCGAGCTACGTATGGCTGCTTATTAAACCCTCTCATCTCGCTCTCTCTGTGCGCTGCTCAGCTCCATCACTCATCTCTCTGCCTCGACATCACACACACAGACACACACAGACACACACACGCGCCCCTGAGGAAGAGCCTATATTCAGGTGAGTCCCCGGGCTTTGATCAGCGCCTCTTTGATATCAGCCATCAGATGTGAAAGTCTGGTCCATCGCTGCCCGTCTCTATCTCACCTTCCATCTCTCCTCGTCTATCTGCTCCAACTCGACACTCTCTCTGCTCTGCCCCCGCCCTGCGTTATAGGGTTTTATCGTCACGGTGACGGGACCTCGCCGACTCTCTGCGATTCATTATTCTTCGTCTCCCGGGGTGTCAGTCATTTTCAGCAGATTTAATTTATGGCTTTTACTTTCATTAGTAATAGCAGCATCCTTCATAATGAAGGAAATATGAGCATGAGGATTAAACCAGAGCCTGCAGTTCCTCTAACATCCAGCAGAGGCAGCAGTGAGTCAGTCCCCAGAGATGCCCATGTTAAAATAAACAGCCTGATTGGTCAGGATAGTAGGCATCATTAGGGGGCGTGGCCTCTTTGACTTGTAGGTGAATGGCAACAAAGGTGTCTGTAGCTGCTTGCTGAACCTCTGGGCTGTGTTTGTGCTGTCAGAGCCTTTTTAATCTGACCAATAATACGGCCTCTTTCCAAATATGGTCACTTCTGGAAACAAAAACACAACATGGCAGCAGCCAAGGTGCCAACACTGTGGAGTTGACATGTACTGGTGAGCAGGAGCAGGTAGGAACTAACATCGAGGCAAGACAGCTGAAGGTGCTGAGGACAACGCCCCGAGAACTGAAGACAAACAGGATAGAAACATCCTATCACAATAAAAGCCTTCAGAAGAAACAATGTCTCTGGAATCCTAATGCTTTTATTTTGAAAAGCACAATACTGCTACGTGTTCTGTGTCTCGCACGACGATACGAGCCATGAAAATTTAAGCCAGAAGTTTGACGTTTTTCTTCAGTGAATTATCAGAACACAGAGTTCGCCTTTAGACTGCTAAATGTCTCACTGTGTCTCTCAAAGCTCCAACGCTGGGAGGGGAAAAATAACACAATTGAAAAAGCTCCAGATTTGAACTGGGCCCTGCACACTTGGAGGTCTGCTAGTCTGAAAATATTCATAGTATGAATATAACAAAAAGCACAAACAGCTGACTGTGAGCGGGTCAGGTGGGACCTCTCCTTCTGAACCAGCTGCAGTAACTGTGTGCAGGTTCCGAGGTCTCTCAGCCCAAACTGGACTCAGCTTTTCACGCCCGTACCCAACGGAGGACCTCTGCTCCTTCCCCGAGCGCTCGCTCGCTGCTGCGCAGACCGGGCGTCTCTGAAGGCCTTCAAAGAGCACGATCACAGGTAATAGATAGTCGATGCAAGCGGAGAATTGTTCGACTTGTGATGCCAGGCAACACAACTCATGCCAGTTTGTCTGAGAGCACCTTAGCAGGGCACAAAGCGTTTAATATTGAGCAATGGAAAGTCAATCGGTGCTCTTCAGAGAGCTGTGCAGTGTAGCTTCAAGTGTTTTTTATGTAAGGGTGTGTGTGTGTCTGTGTGATGTGTGCTGCCTTCACACTGCGGTAGCCCGAGGGGCGAAGCAGATCCAAAGTAATGGGAATACATTAGAGAGCAATTCATGCAGTGTAAAAAGAGGAAAAACAAAACCAAAGAGCTGCTGGAGACAAGTGGAGTTGTTGGAGCTTCTCGATGATACAGGCTGATATCAAGCTCCTGGCACCAACTTTCCTCTGAATATTTAATAGGACAGTGGTGGATACGCTGGTGCATTCCTACAAAAAAAAAAAAAAAAAAAGTGTGGGTAAAATGCTAAATCCTGTCGTAGAGCAGCCAGCAGCCTAATAACGCATTCAACGCTCGCAGAGCAGCCTCTCAGCGCCGTCATGAGCACCGCCGTTCAGCCTTCAGAGGCCTCAGCGAGCAGCTCACGGACAGAACACGCAGCGGGCTCTGCTCGAGCCTCTGATCCATGATCAATAGCAGCAGCGGAAATAACGCGAGCGTCACCGCAGACTCACCTGGTTGGCTGCTGTCACGTAAAGGCGGTAACGACGTCTGTGCGATGGGCCGCGGACGTCATTTCTCGACCCAGTTTCATACGTGTGAAAGTTGGAGCTGTGTTTACTCCATGACGGTGTGATTACAGACTTTTTTAAATAAATATTTAAGTCTAGTCAGATTTATTCTTCTTGTATGACCCAGAAAACACCACGAGGAACATCGGGATACAACGCTGTGTGTGTGTCCATACCTTTCCTGCCTGGGTACACAGTGGGGTAGTACTCGTAGTAGAGGTCCGGCTGATCCAGGTTGCCGAAGGGTTCAAACTCCAGCTCGGCATTTTGGAAAAGGCCCAGCTTGGTGAGCAGAGCAAGCCGCACAAACCAGAGCTGCAACACACACACACACACACACACACACACACACACACACACACACACACACACACACACACACACACACACACACACACA
>NW_005187725.1:138526-144104 GCF_000239375.1 Pundamilia nyererei
GTGTGAGTTGGTAAACTACATTACACAGAGACCCACACTGTGACATTCAGCTGTCCTGCTGTGCAGATGAAACCCACACTCCTGAGTTAAACTACAGGCACGACTAAGACATAATGTCCTCTATGATTATCCACAGTTTCCTCTGCACAGCTTTCACAATGTGTATGTTGAGGGCTTTTATTGTGAAAGGCTCACCAAGAACCTTTTGAATGTATGAATACATGCAGCATTTTACTTCATCAACACATCAGTGCTTCCACCTCAGGCTGCAGTCTGAGTGGAGGCTGCTGTTCCACATCTGGAGGGCACTGGATTCTCTCAGCTGCTGGACAGAAGCCAGGGCTCATGCTGCACCCTGAGCCGCTCGAGCTGGAAGATGGACCGCCTCGCCACGGAAAGATCCAGAAGGTCGCGAGCGGCATGTGTAACCCCTGCAGACACGCTGCTCCCTCTCGACCCGGCTGAGGCGGCGTGCTGGAGTTAGGACGGTGGCACGAGGTCAACTGTTCAGAACTTCAAGAAGACTTCGGGAAGGACCGGCGGCCTCGGGATGAAGACTGTGACCTTTGTGGCCATTTTTATTCAGGGAGTCTTAAAAACGTTGTTTTAAAAAGACAGTTCTCCCACAGTGTGCTCTCTCCCTGTGGCTCTAATTCTGTGTCGGACCATTTCAGCGTGACCTGTATTACATATTTTGGAAATGAAAAAACCCTCAAACGCGTGAAAAGCGTCTGAACCTTTTGTCAGCGTTGATGGTCACGTGTGTTTTATTAGAACCTGCAGCACATTTAAACAGGACTGCTGTCCACTCAACTTGAGGAGCTTTGCATGATTCACAGTTCAAAATAAGCCTTAGCGCAGGCCAACAGGTCAAAGAAGTCATTGTAGCCCCGCCCCTTTGAAGACGACTGGCTATAGGAGGTTTAAACATAAGGGTGGGCGGGACTATTCCCTCTTTGCGACATCACACAGATCTATGAACAGAAAAACAGTTGCTGCCATGTTTCTAACATGTGCACATCCATGCAACACAACATGTGAGAAACCCCTGGAACACGAGGACTCCAACTCCTGCACTAAAGTGAGCCGGATGTTTAAGAACATAAAACTAACTGTGATATGTGGCATGAGGCATCGACACGGCTAATTAATTCACAGAGCCGAGCACGAGGGTGGCCTCTTAATGAGCTCGCGCAGCCATCCATCTTCTGGATGGAGCTCCACAAACACACGGGGAAAATATGGCAGTAAAACGTATGAGATGAGGACAAAGCAAACAACAAAAGTATCTCAGACTGACGCAGACTCGACTGATGTAAGCGAACACGGGATTCATGCCATCGGGAACCAGTGAGGCGTCTTACCTGCAGCGAGTCGGTGGTGTGGGAGGTCGGCTGGCCGGCCTTGCCGTATCCCTGACCGTGAGCCGTCAGCATCCGGGCCGTCAGATCCACCGCGGCGCGCCAGTTCTTACTGCTCTGCAGGGGTGACGAGACACGAGGCGTCAGAAATAAGTCAGAATAACTGTTGCACAAAAAAAACAGGGAGAGGAAGCTGAGGGAGGAGAACCGACATCAGACAGAATATAATGCAGCTCAGAACAAAGAACTTCAAGAAGGTTCTGGAAGGACCGGGCGGCTCGAGAGGATTTGATGACCTTTTGTACTCAGAGACTGTTGGAGACTTTGTTTTAAAGGCACAGTTCACCAAACGTGCTTGTTCCCTCTAAAAGTGCCATTTAGATTGTTTCAGTGTCAGCCTGGTGAAGATGACAGGAGGTCAAATACCTAAACATGACTCCACCTGCGTTGCTGAGCAGCAGGACGACTCATGACTGCACCTCTGAATTCATGTGACATGACAAAGACCTTAAAGGTCAAAGGTTAAATCAGCTCATCTCCAGAAGACGCTTGTGGATGTTTTCCATCCTGCAGCAGAGACACTGAAACACTGCACGAGTCACCCTGAGCTGATCCTGCTGTGACTTTAACACTGCAGAGTGAAAGTGACCACATGAGCTCAGGTGTGTGTGTGTGTGTGTGTGTGTGTGTGTGTGTGTGTGTGTGGGGGGGGGTCATTAAGGCCGAGAACACGAGTGCACACATGCCCAGATATCAGCATCTGCTTCCACAGGAGGAGGTACAATAGGTAAGAGTGTGTGCTGGGAAGGGGTGGGGCGCAGAGTCACCCCACCCCATCAACACGCATGACAAGGTCGGCTCGCCGATTGGATCCTAAGTGCTGCGCCATTCATCACAGCCGGCGAGCTAATTAGGAGAGAGAGGCAGAGAGAGGGCTGCTCTCTTTATCACAGCCTTCATCACCACTTCCCTTCTCCTCCTCGCCTCCTTCCCCTTCATCCGACTCTCACTCCTGCCTGCCCTCCTCCTCCTCCCGTCACCGCTTCCTCTTCTCCTTCCTGTGCCAGTCGCTGCGCTGCCTCTGAATCTTCATTAGGGCGGGAAATGAAGCTGAAAACGAGGAGGCAGCCTGGATGGCCAAAAGCAGCTGCAGTCAGTCACACACACGCACACACTTCCTGCAGCACGCTACAGCACGCCGCTCACCGCCACGGGGTGCGAGAGGAAGACTGTGTCTGCGTGAGGAGGGGAAGAGACCGCAGGAAGTAAATGACCTTTAGTGTGGCCCCACATATTGGAGGGGTTTGTTTTTCAATGTTTTCTTCACTTTATGGCGCGTGAAAAACCAAACCCTGGACCTGCAGTTCCTCTATCGTCCAGCTGGGGCGCCAGCAGTGAGTCAGCCCCGTAGACTCCCATGTTAGATCTTTACAGCCTGATACACAAACTAGTTGGTCTCTATAGAGAATTCACTTCTTTGTAACACCTGTTTATATCATATTAAGTTTGGATAATTAGGGGCGTGGTCTTACTTATCTGACCAATAGCATGGCTGGTGTGGGGTTCATCGTGCTAATAGAGGTGTGAGCTCCTGTTTGTGTTAAATCCCGGCTGACAGCGCTGTTTTGGATGTTTGGTTTAACAGATAAATAAATGTTTTTGTGGCTCTTTTAAGCTAAACTCTGGTGATATTTGTCTTTCTGCTACGTGCAGGTCTTTCTGGGCCAGAAGGAGAGGGAGGAGCAAAAATGCAGAAACATGCATCACAAGGAGCCAAACCTCAGGATTTACATAACTATAACTTCATGCTCAGACACTGTCACTGGCCCGAATGCCAGAGCGAAGCCGTGATGAGAGCGAGCAGGTCGCGGAGTGGAGTCACGGCAAACGTCGGTCTGACCCTGCCAATGGAGGAAAGACCAGTCACACACTGAACGGTGGTCCAGCTTCTTTGACCTGAGTGACGTGCGACGTCCCGCCTGCACGGTGGGTTTGACACGAGCGTCTGCGGGGACTGCCTCACCTCTGGAGCCTCCAGTGGACGTCAGAGGAACTGCAGCTTGGCACGTTTAAACGTCCTTACAGCAGAAATCAGAGCAAAGAAAGAGGATGAAGGAGAGAACGTTTAAGAGGCTGAGCTCTGGTGTCAGTTTGCATCAGCACTGATGAGGCCATTTCTGCACATCGAGGCTTCAAATATAACATGAAAACACTTTTATTAACTCTAATTATGAATGATTCTGACTTCAGCAGCATTACAACGCCTCACCCAAACTCCCACTTACTCACACTCCCCTCACACACACTCATAATTAGTCTCGTCGCGAGTTTAAAAGGGGTGAGGCTCCTTAATTGCGTTGAAGATCGGAAGTTCACTGGGCCCATCCTTTAGTGAGTTTTAAAAAATCCGGCATAACAAAGCCTGATGAACAAACGAACGCCCACTCGTTCTCTCGCAAGACCCAGAAGCCTCCAGGCGAGGCAGACATAAAAAGGCTTCCTCGCACCGGCTTTGCTTAACGCAGCTGCAGCACTGCTTCAATTAAGCCCCTGCATGTCGGATTACACAGAGGGGGTGGGAAATAAAAAACATTCGTGATATGCTAAAAGAGAAAAAGGTGCTTTGATGCCTGTGTAGCTGGTCTGCAGACACTCGAACCAGGGGACGCTTTCCGCCCTCGAGCTGAAGGACGTCGAGTTTGGTTACTCAACTTCACGCAGCAGCCATTTTGTCTCTTCACAGAGACGCGGCGGGATGCAGCAATCTCCGCCCGACGCTCCCCGAGACGCTCCCCGAGACGCTCCTGTGGGTCAAATCAGCCGCTGATGGACAAACGCGCTGCCGGACGGCGTTTGAAGGTTTAGTTGTTACCCCGGCGATGCTGCAGGAGCATCAGAGAGCTCTGCATCAGGTCTGAGGCACAAGCACACGGACAGCACACGGCCACCCCAGAGCGCCGCTGACGACCTGACAGGCCTCATGGCTGGCAAAGCATCATTAATCTTCCACACACAGTCTTCATAGATGAAAATCAACCTGAATACTGGAAACACTGATGTCTTTCTGTAGCTCGCAGCGACGTGCATGCCAGCAGTGCAGGTGTAAGCTGTGAGCACGTCACACTTTAGCAAAGCTGCTCATGGACTGAGTCTCACAGCCGGGCACAGAAAACTAAACAACACACAGACCCGACTTTAAACGTAAGGTTACATTAATACAGAAACGCCAACAATCAAACGAGCCCCTCTGAACAAGCACTTTGGGGACAGTGGGAAGGAAAAACTCCCTTTTAACAGGAAGAAACCTCCGGCTTCTCTTTACTGACTGCACAGCGCCATCACAGTCCTCCCTACGGTGGCCCTGTAGTGCCAATCCCAAATCATTGATGGAGGTGGCAGAGGAAGTCGGAGCAAAGCTTTAAACACAGCGAGCAGCGGATATTGAAACTCTCAGACACGCGATGTAACGGGCCAGTCATGTTTAAATCCCTCCCACCGCCCTGCCATGCTGAACGTCACTGCTTTACTACATTTATAAAACATTTCTATTCTGTGTATTTTGCATTATCGAGCTTAATGATCTATTTCACCTCACAGGGTGAGACATACCTGTGCTGGAACATCCTGAGGCGTGACAGAGAGAAGAACAGGAGGAAAACACCTGAACTGGGATTTCAGACATTATGGGATGGAGTCACCGACCCGTCTCCTGCTGTTCTGACACACTGGAGGAGAACCAGCAAAGGGAGACGAGAGGACTTCTACTAAAGCTAAGGGAGGTACTGACATCGTTTTTGCTTCCAGGAGCTACACTGACTGAGCAGGAAAGACTCCCAGCATCGTTAAACCTCTGCCGTGTTGATGTGGTCAGTGCAGTAGCAGAGGGGGGCTTTGGTGTTAATGACATGAACCACAGGCGGACACAGTGAGACGACCACAAAACAGGAACGTTTCACAGGTGAAGGACACTGGAAACTTTCCCTCCTCATCTTTTCTGTTTTTCACTAGTTTTGCACTTGGCCTGGCTCAGCGTCGCTGCAGGGAGCATGAGGACACCTGAGAGGCTGCACAGACCGACAGTAGCGCCGCCACAAACGATTATTTTGATAGTCGACTAATCAAATCATCATCCATTGGACATAAAACGTACAGCTTATTGCACCAGCAGCATCTGCTCTTATATAACTATCATTAGCTTACAGCTTTAAGTGTTTAAG
>NW_005187725.1:146359-147546 GCF_000239375.1 Pundamilia nyererei
TTGGAAACTGGAATTGGCTGAGCCGTGCTAAATCTGGGGAAAGTAGGATGCATTTGTCAGCTGCATTTAGAGAAGTCTTCGAATTTGGACAGCCTTCCTCACGTCCCTGTAACGTAATCGGCCTTCAAATGCGGCCTCCGAAGGATGCGGCCTGAATTTGGACACAGCAATGATACCGGACACAGCTTCTTCTTCTTTGGGGTTTAACGGCAGCTGGCATCCTTGTACATGCAGTGCTGCCACCTTCTGTTGCAGTCCGTTATTACACTCTTAAATCCTACTACTTATTCCTGCGTCTTTCAGGATCTTACAAAGCTTCAAATGACGCGTCGACTATTAAATTTGTCGTCGATGATTTTGATAGTCGACGTAATCGTGACAGCCCTACCCGACAGACGGACGTACACCCACCAGTAGTGTTAGTAAAATACTGTATTAGTGTTTAAACACAAAAATGGATGCTGAGTATCTGAAGCAGCTGAATCTCTAAATCAAAGACCTAAAAAGAAGAGTTGCTCTGAAAACAGCACGAGAACACGACCCTGAACACGTGACCGGCCAAATTTCGATGCTTCTGATTGACTGCAAACCTGGCTGCACTTTGATGTAACTTTGGCAACACGTTACCGACTAAGCTTTGTAAACAGTGCGGTTTACAGGTGAGAGTCGGCCTAGCGCGCGGCTCTGTCTCCTCTGCAGAGCTGATGAAGAGCTGAGGCTGGATAATCTATGAGCTCAGCTCGGCTGGCTCTCCTCTTCTTCACGGTGACCTCCGTCTCCTCTCTCGTCCCCGCTGTGGTCAGCAGAGAGTTAGACTCCAGCTCAGCACCACCCCGGGCTGCTCCTCATCCGTCTCCCTCATTAGCATCGCCGCCCCCGCCCCTCCCCCATCTCCTTCATCTCTGTCTCCTACTTCCTTCCCTCCGTGCTTCCCACCGGAGACTCTAACCTCGCTCCCCTCCCTCACTGTGCAGCTGCCTGGGCCCACGGCCAGCGTGCGTGTGCCCATGTGTGTCTGTGTGTGTGTGTTAAACCTACCTTGGCGGGTCAGACAGACACACCCCTATAATCACTGCAGCGACCCGGCAGCTGCAGCCGGCTTTGATATCATTGCTCTAACCTTTACTTGTCATTATCGTAACCTTTCTACGTAGCTGTCATTTCCTCCGTCGTTACACCTCCGCGCC
>NW_005187725.1:148586-149707 GCF_000239375.1 Pundamilia nyererei
CTCGTACACTGGGGAGTAAACTGCCATTAAACGAACAGAAGAAGAAGAAAACCCCTGCACATGCGCGGTACGGATTGGGTAGGCCCGATGGCTGTATCCCAATTCGGGGTCTGCAGCCTTAAAGAGGTGGCTGTGGCTCAGGTGGTAGAGCAGATCAGCTACTGATCGGAAGGTCGGTAGTTCGATCCTTGGCTTCCCCAGTCTGCATGTCAAGTATCCTTGGGCAAGATACTAACCACAAATTGCCCTCTGTTCATCGGAGTGTGAATGCGTGTGAATGCAGGTTAGTTTGCACTTGTGTATAGAAGTGCTTGTACGAGTGGGTGTGAATGGGTGAATGAGGCATGTTATATAGAGCGCTTTGAGTACTCCGGGAGAGTAGAAAAGCGCTATATAAGAATCAGTCCATTTACCATTTTAAGGCCGATTACGTCACAGCGACGCGACGAAGGCTGTCCCAATTCAAAGGCTGCTCGAAATGCGGCCCTTGTCACTACCCGATCCGTACCGGAAACCCGATCGGTACCCCGCATGCGCGAAAGGTGTCTACTTCCGGTCGAAGCGTTTTACGATAGTTACGGGTCAGAGTATCTGTTAAGATGTTAAGAATAATAAGTATCTCTTAAAATGTTTCCAATAATGAAGTATTTCAATATAATGTAGACAAAAACAAAAAATAAAAAGATAGTGACAGATCGGGACTCTCCGATCCTTACTGCGCATGTGCAAAGTTGGACCGTACAAATCGGGTCTACCCGATCCGTACCGCGCATGTGCAGATGTTTTCTTCTTCTTCTGTTCGTTTAATGGCAGTTTACTCCCCAGTGTACAAGGATACCGCCACCTGCTGACTGAGCGAATAAACCCTACTGTAAACTGAATTAGCGTCATTACAAACGTGTGTTAAATTTGATTTAGTGATAGTCGAGTGTGTTTATGCTTGTCTGTGTGGAGAGGATTGTTGGAATAGTGATGATGATGTCCGCTGTCACTGTCAATTGTCAGTAAACACTTAATCTGGCTGATGAATCTTCACGTGACACATTGCTAAGTCAATATTAATAAGTCTGTAATTTGGCGCCATTCTTCTTATTTTACGGCGCTGTTGTTCAATCGGGGAA
>NW_005187725.1:150782-161622 GCF_000239375.1 Pundamilia nyererei
GGGGTACCGATCGGGTTTCCGGTACAGATCGGGTAGCGACAGTCTCCTTTCCATGTGGAGGAGCAGCGGATCTTCCCTGGCCGCCTCCATAACTTAACTCCTCGCCGTATCACACGGCAGAGCTCGTCCACCTCATTTCCGCTGCTCTCGCGTATCTGCGATCTGATTGTAATAATGTTCCCAAACACATAAACCGCCGTCGCAACGACGCTGCTCCATCTGGTGGCAGGAGGCTGCGTAACACTTCACCGTCGTTGGTCATCCATTAAAATTTTAACAATGAGATTAAACGACTCCTTATTCTGGTACCGACAAGCGACAACAGCGACGATTAGTCAGCTAGTGGTGCACATCCTGAATTTTTTCCCCCTCGCACCAGAAGCTGAAGTATTTTTGCGTGACCTTTACCGCGATGCTCTTTTTATGTTTTATAAAAATTTAAATAAAGTCTCCTCTCCAAAGCGACCTGCTCTCGTTTCTCCTCCACACGAACAGAAATCAGACGTGTTCAGGGAAAAAAGAATGTCTAATTATTTTTACTTTTCGATTCCCCGCTGTGCAGCTAACTGAAGAGTAGTAACTGTAATCAGACTACTGAATAACAGCACAGTGGTGTGTGACAGCAGCTCCGATGTCCTCATTCATCAGCTGAGGGCAGAGAGGCCGACGCCAAGAGTCAGAGAGAGAGGAAGTGCAGACTCTCGGCCCTCCGGTGAGTGTGTTCAGTGTGTGTTTGTGTCCTCGCTGCACATGTGTGTGTGCATGAACAGTGGCAGTGGGTGCAGTCACACTCTGGATCTGCAGCATGACTCATTCTGCCAGCTCATAGCGGCCTCTGCATCACACAGGACACCGCACGACAGGATAAAGCTCAGCGACGAGTGTCAGCCGAGCAAAAGGCTTCACACACACGCACACACACACGATCCATCCATCCTCTATTTCTACGTGACTGATCAGCTGTCTTTAAAGGCATCACTCTTCAGCAGGCTGCACTTTTAATGGCCTAAAGCTTTCTGACATTTGCACTTCCCTAACTGTGCGTGTGTGTGCGTGTGCGCCTGCGTGCGTTCACATCCTCTCGTTTTCTGAATCTTAACCTCCCCTCCCAGCTCAGCGAGCTACATCGCCTACGACAGCTTTGATCTACGAGTTTGTTTGATCTTGGAAGTTTGAAAATTTCATAATTTATTGGTAAGTAAATCATCTGAATGCGAGTAGATGGTCGTAGATGGAGGAGGCAGATGGTGTCGGATCCATTCATCAGCCGGAGTGACTCAGTGCTCCATTATTATGTCAGCAACGCCACACAAGCTCCTTATTAAGCAGGATGCAGCGAGCAGAGATGTCGTCCTTCAGCCGGAGGCCGCGGGTTCAAGTCTGTGTTGGAAATCATCTGCCTCACAGAACAAAAGCAAGACGCCGAATCTGAGGCGGCAGCAGAAGGAAAGAAAGCCGCCTTGTAGCTCGCACTGACCTTTGAACTCCGAGAAAAAAAAGAGGCGCTCAAGTATCACGTTATGTGGGATTTCCAGGTCTGTGGCACCGAGATGTGCTGATGTGGAGGAGAAGGATATAAGAGTGAAACGTGTCACAGCATCTGCACATTCAGCAAAGAGAAGATCTGAAGCTCTTCTGTGTCACGCAGCTCCACTGAGGACACCACTGCATGACTTCTGACACATCCAGTGTTGCTCAAGCTCTTCTGAGAACAACAAAACTTCACCGGCATCTCCTGCAAAAACACAGAGATCTCTGCAGCCATGCACAGGACACACCTCCTCAGACTCGGTCAACTCGGAGCTCAGACATCGTTCAGCTCATTACTGCTGCGTCTATCCTGGAGCTTGTTTTTTGGTCTCTGCCCACGGCTTGTGGTCACGGATCGACCAGCAGCTTTGCCTTCTGCACAACAGAGCAGTACAGCGTCCGCATCACTGTCAAGCAGCCCGGGTCAGACTGGGCGCTCTGCCCTTTCAGCTCTGAGCTTCCAGGTGCCGACTGAACTGAGAACCGCCCCAACGAAAGGTGGAGGTTGTCGCTCTAAAGGCCTTTACTCCGAGCAAACGGCACGAAACCACACATTAACAGGTCATACAGAAATACTGTTGTTGTATATTCAATAACGGTGCACGCTGAGCTACACTTATTTCCAAATGCAGTAGTCTTAGATGGAAACTTGTTTCATGAAGCTCTCTGCGCACTGTTCTTGAGCTCATCTGAAGGTCATATGAGCTTTGAGGTCTGCAGCGATTGACTCTCCAGAAAGTCGGTGACCTCTGAGCACAGGTGACATCCTATTACGATACCACGCTGGAATTCACTGAGTGAGCCATTCTTTCACCAACGTTTCTAGTCTTATGTAGACGGTAAATGGACTGCTTCATATACAGCGCTTTGTACAGCTTGCCTCATCCACACTTTTAGGCTCTTTCTGTGGATTATATACGTTATTTACGTGTGTGTGAAAACCTCGTATGAGGATGACAACTTCCAACCCAGAACAGGGACCGCAGGGCCCCGACCTGGACCCAGGTCTGGTGAGCTCCAGGTCTCAGCCAATGGGCTCCGATCAGAACAGCCAGGAGGAGTCACAGGGATCCCAGAGCGCTCCACGTGCAGGAGCAGCTTTGGACCTTTCAGTCTTTAACATAATGATATAACTGTTCAATAAACAAGGTTGTTGTTTTACAGACATTGTTATCAGCTCGCCTCCAATAATCTAACGTCCAAACACAGCAGGAGGTGAGCGCGAGCAGCGACCTCCAGGAAAACGAAGGCCACCTGTGACATCAGGGCGGCTGCATCCATCTTTAATGGGCTCTGTGGGTAAAAGTTGTGAGTCCAGGCGAAGCCTGCTTTGATGCTTGCTCTCTCTGCTCGTCATTCATCGGCGAGCCCGCGTCATTCATCGGCGAGCCCGCGTCACCTTCCTGCCTCGCCATCTCTCCTGCTCCGGGGAGCCACCCACACCAATCAGCAGACGGCGTATGATCCTCACACACTCACCTATAGTGCAGCTGACTGCAGGCTGAAAGCACCATATTGAGTGTGTGTGTGTGTGTGTGTGTGTACACCAAGTCCAGAAGGCCCTTGAAATATGCACAGCAGTCCTATGCATAATACATGGGCACAGCAGGAAGAGAGAACTTGTGAGCAGAGTGGATCTCCACCTCTCCATCTCTCCACTCCACCTCTCTCCATCACTGCTGCTGCTGTGCATATGTTTTAAATAACAAGCGTCTCTCAGGGTCGTTTGTGGGTCAGAAATGATGATGGAGGGAATGCACGAGGGCTGCAGAGGTAGACGAGAGATGGATGGCAGCAGCGGAGGGAATGAGGTGAGACTGCGCGGTCACAAAGACACACACACGCATTTTTATGCTTGGCAGGAGAAGAAACAGGATATGAAGAGAAAGGAGGCGAATGATTCACTGTTTTCAGTCAGCTGAGACCGAAAGCAGCCAGCGGCTTCAGCAGAAACACCGACTGTCAGGAGGTCAGACAGGCTGCAGCCGCCGCGGGACGCCGAGCGCCGCTTTACTCGTTTACCTCCAGAAAGCTCCTGCAGGACAGCACGAGCTCTCAGAGCCTTCCAGCCACCGCCGAGGAGCCTGGTGCAAGAATTACAAATGCAGAGTGACCTGTTTCTAGACCATCTGCAAAAGCTGCCTGAGCTCTTCTGGTTACAATCAGAGCTGCAGATACGCTTTTAAACAACTCCATGAATTTAACTAGAAACACTGTTCAAATTATGCACAACAACAAAAGTAAAACCATCTCCAGCTCCTCAAATCATCCTCTCCAGTGTCACCTGACCCAGGAGACGTCACCTTCCTGCTCTCTGAGATTTCTATGATGTGCCTCTGCACTGTGCGGTGTTCATGGACCCGTGTGTGCAGATACACACATGTGATCAGGCAGGTAAACACGAGTGGCCCACCTGAGTCTGTGATCATCGTGTGGGTGACTCTCTTTGGGTGGAGCCAAAGTGTAAAACTCTTCATGGACACGAGTAATCACTTAGCACGTCACCGTGGAAACCAAGACAACAAAGACTTCATCAGGATCTTTTCCTAAACTCAGCCGCACTCCTTGGTTTTAGTTAATAACGTGTTTAAAAATGCTAAAAATAAAAACGTGAAAGTCTGCCACATGTATGACTTCAAGCAAAATGATTTGCTGCTCCACCCACTCCTCCAACCTGATGGTGCCGACCTTTTTCACCGTTTCAAACAGGAAACTATTAACTTTGTGTACAATGAAAAGAATCAGCACAAATCAGAGCAACGAAATCAGCAGATTAACTGTGACAATTTCTCAGGTTAGTGCAGAGTTGAAGACGACACCGCGCAGGTGGAGGAGAACGTCAGCTCCACCCACACGTAAACGTCCCGTTTCACGCCGAGCGATGCTCCGCTCACAAACTAAAGGGACTCACAATCAGCTGTTTGAGGCCGTTGAAGGACTGATCCACGAAGTTGGCTGTGAGGACCTGACGCTTCGCGGCCGCCGCCTCTCCCAGAAAACGAAGCATTAGGTCCTTGACGGCGTCGCCCTGTTTTTAAAAACACAGAAATTCAACATCATCCAAAAGCAACAGGACAGAAACGTCCTCGCAGTCACCTGAACACGAGCATGGGCGGGTTTACTGCTGAGGGATCAGAGTTCCTACCTGCAGGTTGTCAAACTTGAGTCCTGGCATGGTCAGTCTGCTGCTCTCCAAGTAGGCGGGGCCGTACTGCTGCGTTGCTACGGAGATTAGCACCTTCCTGGTCTCCTCGCACGGCAGCCAGGCATCGTGGCGCCTGTCTGCCTCGTTCAGGCTCAGCGCCGTCGCAAACGCGTCGTCGCTGCCTGAAAACAGCTGGTTGAAGGGCTGTGGTGGGACAGCTGGAGCTGAGGTGGGGGCGGAGCCTGGAGCCGAGGCTGTTTGAGGTGTGGGTGGCTGGAGCTTGGGGGATGGTTCAGCAGGGGCGAACGCTGAGCTCGGTGTGGGAGCGCCAGAGTCCAGGATCCCTCCGGGGGTAGAGACAGAGGAGGAGGTGGATGAGAGCTTGTGCTCGGGTGCTTCGGCGGAGCCTGGAGGGATCTCAGCATTGGGGTTGGACACGGAGATGAAGGAGGAGGGGGCGGTAAAGGAGTCGAAAAAGTCGGACGCCGGGTTGGTCTGTCCGTTATCTGTGAAGAACTTGCTGAGGCTCGGGCTGGGCTGGCACACAAGCGCCCCCGCCATCTTACTGGGCGTCACGGTGTCTTCGCCGCCGCCCATGCTGAAGCTGGGCGACTTGATGAGGGTGGGCTGGAAGCCGTCGGGCACTAAAGACTTGGGCTGGGTGCCCTGGCTGAATATGGTGCATACGGGGACAGGCTCGTCCTTTGGTTTGGTTGCTCTGGTGATCTCCGGCGCCGTTTCCTCACTGCGACTGTCAGACAGACTCTTCACGTCACCCGGGGAAACGGCGCTGGTCGCCACTTCCTCTGGTTTTTCCTGCGAGCCTCCGTCCTCCTGCTCCTCCACCGAAACTTTAATCTCAGTCGTATTCTGTCCGATCTCGCTCTGCTCCTCTTGGTTTCCCTCCACCGCGTTCTCCTCCTCCTCCTCCTCCTCCTCCTCGCCTCCATCCAGGAGGGAATCGATAGGCACCACGTCATCCTCCTCGCTGTTATTGGGCGAATCAGAAATCATGACGCTCTCCATCATCTGGTCGTTGAGCTTGTCCATGAGGCTCTCTGAGGGCGTGGCGCTGCTGTCCTCCTGTGGTGTGGCAAAGTCCCGACCTAGATCGATGCTGTCCTCCTGGGGCAGACCACCGTCTGTGGGCGGAGTCTGACCTGTGGTCGCCTCAGGAGGGGCCGGAGCCGATACTTCCTGGTTTACATCCTCTACGGCGATGTCCAAGGAGACCGGCCGCTGGGCGTGAGCTTCCCCGCTGTCCATCTCACTGCTCTGCACACAGAAACACACAAACACATGAACCAACAATTCCTCTCATTGTTGTGTGGCGTTCCTGTGAAGCAGGAACACTCATTTCCTGTCATTCTTTATTGTTTTCAAATTTTATTACAGGTCTCTGCGTCACGGGACAGAAACATCAGGTGAAAGAGGACAAAAATGTCCAGTTATGATGTGTAATTTATGCCTGTAGAGGAAAACTACAAGCTGGAAACAAGTAGAAAGATGTTTTTAGGGTTGGTGACATCGTCTCACTGTTGGTGTAACGTGAACTGTAAAACTAAACTTTCAGAAAGTTTGACTGTCAAAACGGTGTAAAAGACAACAAAAGAGATTCAGTCATTAAGACTCCAAATTTTTGGGACAACTTTAAACTTTCAAAGATGTTTAAAGAATAAAGTGAGAGCTGGGACTACAAAGCAGGCATGCCAACGGCAGGAAAAAAATTCCACCCTCACCGCTTCCGCAGGAATTAAGAGGATGAGACGCAGGGAAACATTGCTAATCAAATGCATTTATTAACTGATCATCATCAGGGTGAGCACCTCTGTGAAACGAGAAGTTTGGAGGTCTCAGGAGTGGACGGCCCAGCAAATTCACCCCGAGGTCAGACCCTGCGATGCTCAGGGAACCAGAAAAAGCTGCATCTGAACAAAACACAAGACCTCTGGAACAAACGAGACCAAAGTGCTGCTCAAAGAGCTGTGCATGAACGAATGCTGCAAACCTCAACGACTGAAAGAAGAGCGGGCCAAAGCTCGCCCACAGTGATGACACAGACCGATCACCGCAGGTGTTTATTTAAAAGTAGTTACTGCGTCCTGATATTTTGACTGTAGGATCTGTAACCTCTGAGGGTATTTGAGGCTACCTCGATTAAACCGTGGTTAAACGTGTGGTTGCAGTGACCTCTGGGCAAGCACAGCTTGGTTTCTGCCCGTCAGCTCTTTAAACAGCCTCCAGGAAGCCTCTGGTGTGGTTTATTTTGAATGTCAGATACCTTAAATCAGCATGAATCCCACTTCCTGTAGTCTCGTCGCTTCCTGTAACTGTAAACACAGTATGGTATCTCCGTCTCTGTCAGCACTGAGCTGCAGCACCAGAGCTGCTCGGCCTTTTATTCACGATTACACAGGAGCCGGTACTCGGATTACCAAATCGGTAAAACCGGTTATTGGGTCTGTCTGTCATGCTAGTGCTACTTTAGCCAACTAGCTCAGGTTAGCCAGCCGAGCCGCTAACCGTCAAATGCCGCTAACAGTGTTTTAAAACAGCGCAGAGCGTCTTCAGCTGCTCCGCTGCCGCTAACATCACCGCACAAACAGCCGCAAACGCATAAAAGACCAGGAAGAGAAGCAGGACGGACTGTTTACTTACCGTACTGCAACCTGACAGACGCGCCTGTAACACGCATGCGTCACACAGTACAGCTACTAGTACGGTGCGTCAGAGAGGACACGTTTCATGGTTGCTATTCCGGATCTTCTTCTACGTTGTTTTTAAAGCGTAAGTGTCGTCACACGGCCGTCGTTGCGCATGCTATCCGTACATTTCAGTTTTAAATCGCGGAAGTGAGGCGCTGTGTTGTGTTTGGAGCAGAAAGGAGCGCAGAGGCGCTTTCTGAGCGAAGCCTTTCATTAAAAGAATCAAACCGCGCAGAGGACGCAGCGCAAATGGAGGACGACGCTCCCGTCATTTACGGGCTCGAGTTTCAGGTGCTGCTGCTTCACTGCGGCTCCATTCATTCCCGTCGAGCTGTCTGACAGCTGCCTCTGCGCTGGAATCTTGTATGTAATCCTTACTCTGTACTTCGTTACTCCGCAGGCTCGAGCTCTGACGGCGCAGACAGCTGAGACCGACGCTGTTCGTTTCCTCGTGGGCACGCAGTCACTCAAGTTTGACAACCAGGTGAGAAGCACCTGTCCACAGGTGACGGGGAGCTCGGGATTAGGCGAAATCATGTAAATACTAAAAAACAGGGACCCGGGGGAGGCGTGGAAACATCACAACAAAAACACTCCAGTAATTTTTAATATTCGTACAGTCCCCAAATATATGGTAGCGGTGTGCTGCCTCCGAGCCACAGAGCCTCCATCATCATAGTGCGCCTTTGGAGCTGGGGTAATAAAACACGGCAGGAATTTTCCAGCACACCTTTCCTTCCACACCTGTGATTTCTGGTTTTCCAATGAAATAAACAAATGTGTTGCCATTCTTCCTCTGTGGTCACTGCACCCCTCTTTCCCCCATCTTTTTTCCTTTATGGACTTCATTGAACGCTTGTTGAGATAATGAAGACTTTTGGATACTTGTGAGATTATACCTTTTTGGTTTCTGACTTATAAGCATTTATAAAGATAAACGGCCTCGCTGTAGTGGTTCTTTGAGTTTTAATGTTTTGAGTATAGAAGTTTCTTAACTGAGCAGCAGCCAGACTCCTACCAGACAAAGACACAAACTGATGGAAAAAGAAACTTGGAGAAATTAATTTTATTCATCACTAAATCACAGCTAAGATTTAAATTTCCTCCCACTTTGCGACTTTAACGGGTTTCCTGCTTACAATGGGCCTTTAAAGCTGATTACACACATAACCATGTAAATAAGGAGTGTGTTTATTTTAGTAAAAACAAAGAAATACACCTTTTAGACCCTGAGTCATCTCAAGTTCAGACCCCAGCCACCTCCTCCCACTCATCTGGGGGAGCACCGAGGTGTCTGGGTCCGCCTCAGGGCTCCTCACAGTAGGACGTTTATGAAACGGCCCGCCCAGGAGACGTCCTGGTCTCAGTGTGGAGGAGCAGCGGCTCTGCTCTGAGCTCCGGAACTCCTCACCTGATCTCTAAGGGAGAGGCAGCCGCCCTTCAGAGGAAGCTCCTTTTGCCTGCTTGTGTTCACAGTCTTGTTCCTTTGGTTCCTGCTCTGCTTCTTTCTCCTCCATGAAGCCCCACCTTACCGTGCAGAGGGGTGTGTGTGTCCCAGTGTTGTCAGGGTGCCTTTGTCCTCTGTTAGGGTCTCACAGGACACCTGGAAACAATGCTTCTGAACTGTGCCTGTACATACATATGAGAATTTAAACATTCATTCAAATGAAGTTTCATGAGGTTTAATGCAGGGGTGTCCAACTCCAGTCCTCAAGAGCTGCTGTCCTGCCATCAAGGATGCATCTGAAAGCTGCAGGACTGGAGGTGGATCCCTGGTTTGATGTGTTTGAAAGCACTCAGCAGGTTCAAAGGAAAGGACGCAGGAAATCAAAGTTCAGTGTCTCTACAGACCTCCAAACCAGGGGTCAGAGGCCAGATATGTAAAGTAATCAGGACTTTCTGTGTTAGCATCCTCAGAGACGCTGTGTTACAGGCAGCTGAAGGCTTTTATTCACATGGTTTATGAGTTTGTAACCATGTTATAGACTCTATATTCAGCTTTAAAGATATTGATGATTAATTATGTGTTCAATGGTTATATTTAGAATTAATATCAGCTCCTCTCCACATGGACGTCTGAACTGTTTGTGTGTTTTCTCTGTGAAAACGTGTGTGTGTGTGTGCGTGTGTGTGTGTGGTGCAGGAAGAATGAGAGCATGCATGCACATCTTGCAGAGGTCATTACGGAGACAGATGACAGAAACAGTTGGCTCTAAACGGGGGAGAAATAATTAGCTGTGTGAAAGCGAGGGAGAGATTTGTGCCTTGAATAAGCGAGCCTGTTTCCTGGCAGACGTCAGTGTGAAAACAGTCTGGCACCGAGCGCAGACGCGCTGCAGTCCAAGTCTTGTTTAGCGAGGCTAACGCGCAGCTCGTCGGGAACGGTGACAACGCGTCCCGGTCGATCTGCGGGATTTCTTATTGCATGCCCGAGCGCCGTCCTTCTAAACCTGCTGCAGATTTCAATCGTGCCGCTCGTTTGTTCAGCGGGCTGTTTGCTTTAAAGGCCGACGGTGAGACGTGTCAGTCCCGATGACATCACAGGACGGTCAGCTGATGCCAGCTTTACCTCCATACCGTGAACATGTTCCAGGACCTCCGGCTACACACACTGGGGGGGGGATCATAACTTCACACATGCAGCAGATCTCCGCGTGACATGAAACAAAACTGCGACCAGATCAGTTTTCACAGTCAGACTAAATCATCACTAAAATCTTGCATGGCTTCATGAATGATCAGCTGATTCTGGTGGAAAGACTGACTGGTGTAACCTTGAGTCGGTGATGGCTGCAGTTTGTGATCCTGCTGGTTTTACTGGTGTGTCGCGCTGCAGGGCTGCGGGCCTTGTTCTAAAGTCTTTGTTTCCTGGGTTTCGGGGGGGATCATTGAATCAGGAGCGCGGTGGTCGTCAGCACCGGTTCGCTCGGTTTGCTTTGAACTCCCATGAAAACCATTTTTCCGATTGCCATTTCAGCCCCGACAGCTCGTGCTACACCCGTAAGCCCGCTGCCCTCTCCACCTCCCATTAAGCGTAATGCGGAGTGGCAGTATCTCCACACGCCGAGCCCCTCTCAGATCCCTCAGAGACCAGTCGCTGCGGTGACAGATCGTGGCATTTAAGGCCGCTAACGAGATAAAGCGCCCGAGCTTGGCACCTCTCGCCCGCTCGCTGCTCCTCCTGCTTACTGTCATCAGTGCGGCTAAAGAGCTTTGCTGCAGGAGCCCGTGACGCGGGGTCCACGAGCCAGGCTCGTGCATCCCTCACCCCCCTGTATTTTACCAGCTCCTCCTCCTCTTCCATTGGCACATAATTAAAAGCGCTGGGCCGGCTGCCCGAGCGGCTGAAGGCTGTGAGTCACTCTCCAGGCTAGGAAGAACGGGGGATAAATCACCTGGGGGAGGAGGGCCGGGACTTCTGTCTCCTCTCTCACCTAGGTTCATTGGGGGGGGGGGGGGG
>NW_005187725.1:161707-171370 GCF_000239375.1 Pundamilia nyererei
TTTTGCTCGTCGCAGTCCAACTCAAGGTTAATAGCCGCCGAGCTGACTTTGAGGAGGCTGAAGGATGCTGCCACTCCTCCTCCACCTCCTCACACCTCCTGCTTTCATCCTCTTGTTCAGCCTGTAAAAGTAGTGCAGGCGAGGGGAGTGGAAGTGCCGGGAAGGAGTTATTGTCCAGCGCAACCCCATTAACGATCCCCCGAGGTGCCGTAAGTGTCTTTCTTATGGGAGAAACCTCCATTAATTGTCTGATCAAACCTTGAGACCCTCACTTTTTTACTGCGGCGCGGGCCCTGAACCGCATTCAATCGAGGACCCTCTCAGAATAGATTTCCATCTAATGAAAGGAGCGCAGCGAGGAGGAGTTTCCATTAACTTCTCCTGGATAAAACTTTGGCTTGTTTGTTGAACTCGTGCGCTGTAAAACACTCAGCGGTGTTTTCAAGTGCGCTCCACGATTACTCCAGCTCACAGCGAAGGCACTGCGACTCGTGCCGGAGAGCCTCGCTGGGACGCCGAGCCGGCTGCACGCTGGCACAAAAGCTGGTGAAAGGAGGCGGACATTTGAAGGACGTTAAACGCAAGAATTCACTTCTCATTCCACGGTGAAAAGTGCAGGGTCAGCAGCACGTTACCCCCAGAATCAGCTGGTTTCATAGTAACTTTAGCCGCGGCACATTTTACCTTCAAACTATCAGTTGTTACAGAATTACACACGTGGGTCCAAATTTGGTGCTTTTTGATAGTTTTTCCAGCATTTTTGGTCCATTGTAGCTCCATAACAGGAGACGTCCACGTTACGCCTTCGCGGCTGGAAACATAAAGTCTGTTAAAGTTGGAGCCAAATCAGTTTAACATCCACCCTCAGAGATAAAAATCTGCTGTCGCTGATTCGCTCTGGGTCAGAATCATTTTCCTTAAATTCTTTCTGCTGATAAATGGAAAATGAAACAATATTTTCTTATTTGTTAAGACGATTTTAAAGTCTTCATTTCATGTCTGATAAAGTTCGCTCGCTGCCTGTTTAAGTAAAGAGAGTCTGTGAGATGAAGCTTTTGTAAGCAGAGCTCGGAGAAACTTTGTGAAGTTTCCTGAGGAAGATGGGAGAGTTTACAGTTCAGGTGCTGAAGATGGCGTCACAGGCCTCCTGAAACGTCCACAGTGTCCACGGAGAAGGATGAGAGGGATGACACGTGTCATCTCATGTAGCAGCGCTGTGTAAAGAGAGCCAACGCCGCTGAGCCCTCATCGGTTGGCTTTCCTTCCCCGACGTCTCCAGCGTGAATCCAACAGCTCCTCTCACAGTGTCTTAATCGCTGCTTTGAAGGCCAAATCGAGATGAAGATCTTCAGCCGTGTGAAGTTTACGGGGTAAAAAAAAGAAAAAACTGAACCAAAGCGACGTCTGCCTTGAAATTACTTTTACTGTCGCATTAAAATAAAAGAGGAACTTTCTTCTTCTTCATTCGGAGGAATCAGAGGCGCTTTGAACTGCAGTCGGTGTGAGTGGAGGGAGTTGCACCGGGTGTTTTTCAGCCTCATCCTCAGCACATCTCTGCTTTTCTTTCAGATCCACATCATTGACTTTGATGATGAGAATAACATCATTAATAAGAACGTCCTTCTGCACCAAGCTGGGGAGATATGGCACATCGGCGCCAGTCCTGCAGATAAGGCTGTGCTTACCACCTGCTATAACAAAAGTGAGTCCCACTGTTTCCTTCTGTCTGTGGCTCCATTCGCTGCCTCTTTATGTTCCTCTTTTTTTTCTGTGTGCATATATTACATCCTCCTCTTTTTATTTCCACTTCGGTATGTCTAATAACCCTGTGCAGCCGCGCTGTCCTCACAGGCCTAACGTCAGCAGCTGCGTTATATATCAGACTCTGATAGAATCGATACTAATCTGTGAACACGAGGAGCCACGTGAGTCTCGCTGTGGCAGGATGAAGGTCACACAAACGTTTTGTTGATCTTTATTTACAGAGAGTCTGCTCGCACGTCGCACGGGCCCGCCGGTAACCGGTAAAATGAAAGGAGCCGAGCGGGCCTCGGCTCTCGTGACAGGAAATGCTGTTTTATTTAAATGAGTGCAAGTTTCCACTATGACGCACATCTGTAGGAGTCTGGGAGACCGACTGCTGCAGATTCCCGTTTCTCGAAGTAGCAGCTGCTCAGCAGGTCGCAGTTTGTTCGCATTCTCCAGGAACGGCGACGCAGAAACCCCAGATCACCCAATCACAATCTGTCACCACAGGACGCACCATCTAATCTTCATCAATAATCAATAATAAAGATGAATAATGTTTGAGTATTTTATCCATCAACTATATACTGAATGACTCGTTCACTTGCATTTAGTAGAAGCTTATATGAGGAAAACGGCTGATAAACGAAGCATCTTTGGCGTGAATCAGAAAAATCTGTGCTCAGAAAGACAAAAACCTGAAGTAGAATATGAAGACCGATGTCTCCACAAACCCGACAACAAACAGAAGGAAAGATGTAGCAGACGCCTCAGGCAGCACGACACAGCGGGTAAAACCTACGGACCCAACTGAAAACTGGAAGGACCAAGATCCCCTTCAATAAAAGGTTGCACGGGCGTTTCCCACCAGCGAACCGTCCCAGTGAGCTGCCGTCGCTCTAAAAGGCCTTTTTACACAGTGAGCGAAAAAACTACACGAAATTCAGAATTTTTCAGATTCAAATTCGTCGTGAGGTGTACGCACACCGAAAGCGAGAATGCGCCGTGAATAAACCGGAGTGGACGAGAATCAGTGACGAGCTGATCCTGATGTTCCTGAATGACAAAAAAGAAGAAATGCAGATTCTGGTTCGTCTTCTCAGGACCGGGCACAGCAGGGAGGAGTCGCTGGTTCAATCCCAGAGTCGTGCATGCTTCAGGATGTCCGCGGGGCAGTCGGGAATCCCTCTAGAGAGCCGACTGACCCGTAGCCATGTGTCTGAGGTCAAACAGGTTGCATGTTTCAGTCCCAGTGAGCGTTTTTGAGCTGTGAGCGCACTTGTTGCCAAATGCAGTGCTCTAATTGGTCAGATTTGAGACACCACATCATCGCTGTGAGTATCAAAAACATTTTTAACACACGAGTTGTGAGCTTTATATTAAGCACTATAATAAATATCACGTGACCCACAGCTAAGAGTGCATGAATCCAGCAGATGTTTTTGTAACACAGCCGTCGCCCCCTGGTGGCCGTTAACTTCCGGACACTACGTCGATCTTTTGGGATGGTTTTTGTTTGTTGCGCGAACCCAGACGTTGCGTCGCTCGCTCGTTGGTGCCTGATGCCCTCTGGTCTCGGTCGCACTTCAAAACGAACGTTTGAGTCTCCCCGAGACGTTCGCCTGGATAAATAAAGGCTTTTAATAAAGCTAGACTGGTGGAGTTTGAGCTCCTCTGGAGGATAGAAGGCGGAGAGGAGACAGCCGTGTCAGGTGGGACTCGGGGCGGATCGCTCTGGGACTGGGTGTAGTCTCCACGCTCCCCCCCTCCATCTCCGTCTGTCTGTCAGCTGAGTTCTGCACGCTCGAGTTCACAGGATGACAGCCACGGTGGACGGCCCACCACGCGCCGCTGCCCACACCGACACCGGCGCAACCCAAATATATAGAAACACAACAGGCAGCACACTGCAGCGCATTAATGCAGGGCTTGCACAGAGCCCCGGCGTTTGCTCGGCCACTTAGTCCGAGCGCAGGCTCGTCTAAAACCACTCAGGAAATCTGTGGACTCGTGTCGCCATGCTTTTAATTTGACAAATAGGCCTGCCCACGCGCTGCCAATACGTACACCAAAAAGAAATGAGTCTTTCTCTCCCCGTGCTCTCCACCCGCAAACTTTTAGTCCAATTACTGTATGACTGTACTCTACTCTACATTTACTCCTCTGGTTCCAATTAGCAGCTCCAGCCCTGGCGTGGATGTGCCAAAATAACTCGTTTATTATGTGGATTAGGAAGAGAGCGTAGTCACATTAGTGCCTGTACATCTCACGCACACACTAACAAAGCTTATCCTTATGCTCCAGTCACTGGTTTAACCTGCTTAAGAAGCCACCGGGGATCGTTAACGGTTTCATTTATTAAGCAGTGATTCAGCTTGAAACTGGGTGACAATGAGGAAAAATAGAAATTCAAAAAACAAACATTAGCAGCGCTTAGAGGTGGACTACTTTATCCACCTGGAATGTACTCTATGCACTATGTTTTTCATGCAACACTTTTTATTTCCAGAGTTTAATCAAAGTTGAAAGTTTGGCAAAATGTCTCAAAATATCCTGATTTAGATATCGGGGACTCGGACCACTGTCCCCACAGTATCAGTAAAACAAGAGCACCCTCCTCCCTAACACTGTGTGTGTGTGTGTGTGTGTGTGTGTGTGTGTGTGTGTGCAGCCAGCGACAGCAGGGTGGTGTCCTGCGCGGCCGTGTGGCGGATGCCCTCTGACTGGGAGACAGGAAACCACGAGTCACCTGACGAATCCGCCCACAACCCCCAAACCCTGGAGCTGCTCTGTCACCTAGACGACAGCACCCACGGCAACGCTGCCTGGTAGGTGTTGCCGGGGAACCGCTCAGAGTCGTGGCACAAATGATGCAAGAGCTCCTTTGATCCGCAGTAATGTGTTCGACTGCTTATTAGAAGACGGGGTGTTAATAATAGACTCCAGGACGACCTGCAGCTCACAGAGAGTCAAATAAACGACAAAAAACACATTTCAAAACTCCTTTAAAGCTTTTCTCTCAATTCAAAATATCTTCAGCAAACTTTACTATCAAACGACACACTTGTGAGCAAAACTCTGCACGGAGCACAACGCAGGCTTTATAATGAAGGAGGAGGCTGACTTTGAAACAGAGCGGCTGGAGGCCGCTGTCAGGCCTAAGATCAACTAGGCCCCTAACCCAGCAGGAATGTGAGTGTAGAGCTGCAGGTTCGAGTCTCTCCGGGTGTTTGCACTGTCATAAATAATGTGATCATTTATGTGTCTTCATTTGATGCTCCCAAAGCTTTATTAGGTATCACATATTTGAGAGCGAGGCAGGAAGTCGTCATAATTACACTGTAACAAAGAGTCAGCCTTGGATTTTGTAGCTTTTGCCTTTCTGCAGATACTTGACATGAAGTTGAGGCTCAATAAAGCTAACACTGGTATGTTAGCACCAAGGTGCAACCTCTGCAGCTGAGCAGAGAAGCTCCAAAAGCTGCAGTTCCTCTAACGTGTGTGTCCTCCCGCCTGTTAGAAAGTCCTTAATTACAGATTAAAATGCTGTGTGTGTGTGTGTGTGTAGCAGAAAGAATTTCGAATGGCCGCCTGAGCGGCGCCCTATGAGTCCCGGTCCATTTCATTTCACTCTGGTTGTAGTCACGGCCCGATCCTTTTGTCTTACTGTCAGAGCTCCTCGCCATAACTCAGAGCCCCACGAGAGCCAAAATCAATGCCCCCCCACCCCCCCGCCTTTACTCCACTCTTCATTGTACGCCTCATGATTGCGATCATTTTTAGAGGCACCAATCAGTTAGTGTGATGCATACTGCAGGTGTCTGCGAGGGAGAGATAAAGATGGAGGAGGTGAAGAAAACAGAAAGATGGAGGGTAGCTCAAGAAAGGAGACGAGACCGAGGAGATTGAATTTGTGCAGTTCTGTGTGTGAGTGTGAGTGTGTGTGTGTGTGTGTGTGTGTGTGTCAGAGGGCAGGTCAAGCAAGGCTGCTGGGTAGAGATTGATGTCTCTGAGCTCCACCATCTTAACACACCGAGAGCTGTAACCCTCACAAGGGCACCAAACTGTGTGTGTGTGTGTTGTGGAGTCTGGATTCAATGCTGTGAAGCCTGTAGCCTATGCTGTGCACTATTGGCTTCTCTAGATGGATGGCTTTGGTCTGTTGCCCACCTCCTCCATCTCTCTGCTACACACACACACACACACACACACACACACACACACACACACACACACACACACACACACACACCTACCTTATCTAGTGTGGACTGTCATTCTGCACTGGTCAAGAGGGGACCAGTATTTCCAGTATTTTTAAGAAACAAAATGTAAAAAGGAAAATTTATTTTAGATCAAAAAAAATACAAAATAACTGCAAATACAAAAAACCCCAAAACAAAAGCAACCCCGGCCCATGTTTACCCATCAGTCTTCCACAGATTGTGTTACAGCGCCACCTGCCTGTAGTCCTCATGTGATGTGAAGCTGTCACAAAGCTTGGTGGAAAGCTCTCCTTCCTTGCAAGCTCCATGTAGCTGCTAGCCTGCAAGGGCAGAAGGAAGGTTGCTGCTGCTGCTAGCACTGCTGTTGTTAGCCACAGTGTGCCATGCAATGTGACATCTTGTATGTGCGTGGTGTTGTTCATTGCATCAGCGATGTGTAACAGCAGAACCTGCAGGAGTGCTCGTTTTGACCCCGTCCTGCTAACAGCAGCAGGGATTGCAAAGACGTCATTTCTTCAACAAGTTGTTTTTAACTTTTTGGTCATTTTAAGGACATTTTGACAAAACGAGCATGTGGGATTAATTTTGGCTCTTTATTAGTTTTATAAATGATGTGGATCATTTTGTCACAGACTACAAAGGTCAGATCACATTAGCTGAAACCATCTGATGGCCCACTGCTCCTCCATCGCTCACGCACTCCCCACTCTGCCACGGTGAGCCTCTGCTTGTGTTGGTACATAGACTGTAGTCAACAGCAGTTACGGATTGGCTATATATAAATGATATACATCAGTAAATAATATATATCTTTATGACCATTTAAAATATCGCTATAGAAAATTACACATTGCTGTAATTTCTGCCCTCTGGACAAATAAAGAGCTTCTGACAGTGATTTAGATAAAAACTGATTGCAGCTTGTGGTAGGAATGTTCTCTGTGGATCATCCATGAGATATGTTTGATAAGTCATTTACAGCAGTTTAAATACAGGAAGTCACTGTTAGCCACGCCCTGTACAGCCCCACAGTAATTATTAATCTTTTCTCTAACTGTATATTTAGTCATCAATCACAGCTGTGCCTGATTTACTAAAATGAATTTGTTAAAAATCATTTAATCTCATTTAAAGCAGGACCAACACAGGACTGGAAGAATGTCCTCACTGTCGGTCCTGTGTCTGTGGATTTGTAATGACACAGCAGTCCACGGTTAGATAGCAACGCAAGTACACACACACACACACACACACACACACACACACACACACACACACACACACACACACACACACACAGTGATAATGCTGGCAGCTTGCACCACCCATGCATGTTTGTGTGTGTAAGAAGACAAAGAGTAAAGAGATCTGAGTTCTTATGAGGCTTTTTGTCTGTTTTGTGTGTTTGTTCACCTGCTTGTGTGTCCACTGTAGCGTGTCCGCATCCTTCATGTGTGCGTTTTCCGGTTGCCAGCAAGTCCCTCCACTCTCAGCAACAATAACACTTTTTTCTTCCCCAAATCCCCTCATTGTTTGGGTGGGCAAACATTCGAGCCTCTGCCCGTCGTGAAGCGTGCTCTGAATGGAAATATCGGTAAAGCACACCCAAAAAAATAAAAATAACGGGACTAAACAAACCTCGGGAAAAATCATGTTGTGTTTTTTTTTCCCCCCTCTTCCTGCACTTGGTTTCGATTGGGAGCCTTGCCAGATGAGTGCATCGATTCCCGTGGAGCCATTTGAGCCAATCACGGCCCTAGGAGGGAGCGGTAAAGCGCAAAAGGCAGCGAGGTTGATTTTCTAAAGTGGGGTGTGACAGGAGGGGGTAGGAGGTGTTTATGGGGTGATTGTGTGTGTTTGTGCGCACACACACGGATGCAGCCATGTGTGTTATTGTTGTGTGGTCGTTTGTAAGGCCCGATGGGCTCTGCTCTCTGTCTGCGTCCCAGCCCCGTCATGCAAAGAGTCTTTGTGAGCCTTATTTTCACTGTGAGCGTCGCCTCGTCTCAATCAATTGGACCCCCGACGTGGGCTGTCATGTGGACTATCAGCCGTGTGTGTGTGTGTGTGTGTGTGTGTGTGTGTGCGTGTGTGTGTGTGTGTATGCAGGCGCTGGGCTGAAGCTTGTAGCTCTGCTGCTTTTTTCCCGTCTGTGACGGCAGCTGCTGCACAAAGAAATAATCTGTCTGCGGCTGAGCTCGCAGTTACCTTAAATGGTAATTCCAGTTTATTGTGACCCCACCTCCACCTGTATCATTACAGGTGGAGGTGGGGTTTGGCTGTTTTCCACAGGGTGGTTTATGGGACTCCTGCACGGTCGGCACTGCAAAGCAGACTGAAACCTCTGGGGCTGAAAACTGAAGCTTTCTAGTATCCAGGACACAAAGACACACAGGAAACAGTCCACAGGTGGAAGATGTTAAAATCAAGCGGTGTCCTGACCCAGAGGGTCTAAACATAAGGCCCAGGGACCGTCAAAGGGTCCAATCCAGCCGATTGAAAGGCGAAAAGGACGTAAATTTGAGGCTGTTTTCACCAGTTTTACAGCCTGAATAGAAAAAAAATCACCTGTTGCTGACATACAGCCAAATAAACATTAATAACAGAACAGTTTAGGTTTTTCATTGTGGAGGTTTCTATTTATTTTATTTTTTTCATTCGGGATTCTACTGTGAAGGAAAAGCAGGACTGAAAACGTCTTCTTTTAAGTTCCAGGGTAACGTGTGTCTGTAAGTCTGAGCTGTGCTGATGGCGTTCTGACTGCTTTACACTAAACAAAGGAAACAGGTTTGAGCCTGCGTCATGGTAATAGCATGTAAATATCCAGATTCTTGACTCTTTTCAGTTTGGGTGGAGGTTGTAGCTTAGATCGTCCCACTGGTGATGTTAGGAAGTGAAGTGGTGGAGATGCAGATGTGGCGAGTTTGTACGTAGCAACACTGCATTTGTCCGTCCGTCCTGCAGCTCCAGATGCTCTGTTTGTCCCTGTGTTCATGCCCAAGAAGGACCAGGGAGTATTTGTGTTGGCTTCTCTGTAACGGGGGATTAAACTCATATGGATGCAAAGCACAGCAGAGTGGGCGAGCAGAGAGAGAGTGCATGGCTCGACGTGGATATATGGGGCTGTAAAAGCTCTCCCAGCATACATTCCAGTACACAGCGTGCCAGCTTGTTGCAGAGCTCAAGGTCAAACGCACATAACTTGGAGTGTTTCATAAGAGAGAGAGATGGAGGGAGGCGAACTGTCTGCCTCTCAGTATTGCATGAATTAATTGATCCTACAGGGAACGATGGGCTGTGAATCCCAAAGCGGAGTGTGTTTTAATTGGTCCTGTGGTGTGCTGAAGTGTGTGTTTAGGAAGGAAGGAGCGGTGGTATCGAACATGCTGCAGTCGCTATCGACAAGGTCTATGTGGAACCCTCAGTGTGTGTGTGTGTGTGTGTACTTGTTTTGCTACATTAAAGGGACAGAGTGTTCACAGGGCTTTTGTGGGGACTTGCCTTTCTTTTGGGGACACAAAGCATCAATCGATTGATCAGATGTTACCTTTGATTGTTAGTTTGGCTTCCAACAGTTACAGTTGGGTTCACGAGTTTTTGGATTATGCTAGCTTGAGTAGGGCTTTGCTTAAGTCTACCCTTGAGTTAATCTTATCCGGTCGTTAAGTGATGACGTGACGAATCCTACTTC
>NW_005187725.1:173347-183014 GCF_000239375.1 Pundamilia nyererei
TTTCGTGATATTTAATGGATCGGATTACATTTTTTATTTTTCTCCGATATCCGATCCAGTAATTTAGGTCAGTATCGGACCGATACCGATACGTAATATCGGATCGGTCCATCTCTACTAGTGACGTCAGACTTAACGACCGGATAGTGAATTCAGTTTTACGTTTTGGTTTTTTTTAGATTGAGATTAAACATACTAAAGAACTTGGTTGGGAGGATTATTCATGTGGAAAGATTACTTGGTGTGATATGTGCTGCTGGTATTTACTACCTCAGTGCATATTCTCTGTTTCTAAACAGTGGACGGACAGTGAAGTGTTATCAGTGAAGATTAAGAATAATCCAGGATGAGCATCATGTGATGAGCTGTTGCACCGTGGATGGATGCAGATATATTCGTGCTCTGCTGTCCTGTAAGATGCAGTGTTTCCAGATTATGGCCCATATTTGTTTTCACTTGTAGTTTGTTGCGATCTGCTCAGCCTACCATTTAGCGATGCAGTTTGTTTATGGCTACATTGAGTTGTCCGGCCTTTGAAGGTGGCCTGCTGCACAGGTTCTTCACCGAGTGTGAGAAATGCATTAAGGGAGATTTAGAAAACCATCTTCCCTTTCAGGCTGCAGGGTCTGACTGTGAGTCAGTGTGAAGTGCTCCTAAATGACAAAACGAAGGCTGCGTGCTGTGAGTGCATCCATGACTCGCTGCTCCTCAGGAGGGCAGTAAAAGCCGCCCTCAGCAGCTGTGATTTCACAGCCCTTATAAACTCCCCTCCCTCCTTCCGTCGCTGCTCCACCTTTTCTAATAGCGCTGTGCGTATTTGAAGCCTGGATTAAGCCCAAAAGCAAACTTTAACTTCCCCTCCTTTCCCCTGTCATTTCTTTTATCTCCCCTGAACACTCTCACCTCCTCTCTCTCCTTTTCAAACGCTGGCATTGTTGCTGCCGCTGACAGATGAGTCCAAGGAAATGAAGTTGTCTAATTGATGAACTCCTTAAATAAATGGCATCATTTAGTAAAGCTCTAATCGCAGCGGTTCTCTAGCCGTGACAGACATCCAGATCTTCAGCCAGACCACGTCTGCATCACGCTGCTGACATTTTACATCCTCTAACCCAGATTAGACGCAGCTGAAAAGTCACACTAAATCAAAACCCTAACGAGCATATAGCAGCTTTTCCCGGCCAAGGTTGTATTTAGCTTATTGCCAGGTCTCTGACTGCACTGACACATTGCTTTTAGAGCTGGCAGGACTCGGGTTAAAAGCAGAGCTTTCTCGCTCGGGCTGTCGTCTTTCTTTGACCACGCGGTCGCTTTCTGTCTCGATTTAGCTGCTAAACCATCCAAACTAAGAGGAGGGAACAAAAGCAAACAAGTATCCAGGGAATGATGAACAACAGTTAGTGCGGTGTGCAAGGTCTCTCCAGAATACAGAGTTTAAGTAGAGCGCAGAGGAGAGGCTCGCCTAAAGAAGCTGCAGCAAAAGGTCGATACTCTGCAGACGGGCGTGCGCAGGAGGAATCAAAGCGTGCAGTAAACGCTCTACTGTACTTTACTGCTGCAGAGTAGACTGACAGAACTGGGTCCTCTGTGCTCACCGGGCTGAGCTTATGTGCTTTTGTCACTCTCGTGGCTGTTGTGCAGAAAGCTGCTAATGTGACTAAGAGCACTCACAGAGCAGCGTTTAAAGTGCACTAATGGGCTTTTTTCTCCTTTTTATGAGTGTGATCAGAAAGTCCTGATGCTGATTTGATCAGATCACCTCCTCGTGCACCTCTGGACTGGTCTCGGCACTGCTGCCATCTTTAACTTGTCCCGATGGTCCCTGCACTTGTCGGCGTGGGGATCCACGGTAACGCCCTGAGACACCGGAGGGACGTTCAGAGGAGATGGATCTGAAGTTCAGCGCGTGCCTTCTCATAGCGGTTCAAAGCACCGTGAGCACTCAGGAGGCCTTATGGACGCGCAAACACAAACTTTGTGTGCCGTGTGAGTGATGTCAGAGTAGCAGCCGTGCTTCAGAGGGGCCAGAGGGGCGTGGCACGATGAGAGCGTCCAAACTTAAATCGTGGGAGGAGTTTCACCTGTACGAGTTTAAACATGGCCAGGGTTTCTAATAATGAGATGAGCGTATGCTCAGCAATCAAACACACACTGCGTGATGTCACCGTGAGGGTACGGCTGGCATACCGGGACAGCCAATCAGAAGAGAGTTGTCTTTAAAGAAGGAGCTAAGGCTGCTTGTTTCAGAGGGGCTGTGCTGAGGATCAGTGTGAGATACAGAAGGATTATTATGACCTGTGGATCATGCAAAGCTGCTGTAGGAGAGCACGTGATACCTTGTCACGATCTATTTAGGCTAATCATGCTGGAAGCAGAGTGCACCAAAGGTTTTACCTGACTGAAGCTGTGCTGGAGGCGTTCATGTTTCATGAGCACCTGAGAGTCCGGAGAGGCAGGAATACCACAGTCGTCATAGTGCCACCTGCTGGGAACAGCTGCTTTATGAGTTCACCCTAAATTGTGTTAAAGCGTGACTACAGCCTCGCTCCAGCTTTATTTAAAAATCAGCCTCCAGCATCCGGCTCCGGTTGTTTGTACCCGACAGGCGGATTAAAGGATTTGGCATTTTTTAAAGGTATTATTTTTCTTTTGTTTCTGTTTGGTGTGTTTGGTTTTTCTGTAAATGGATAGGTCAATACCAGTTTGGCGCTCCGGTGAGTATTGGTGGCAGCAGAACAGCGTGTGTGGATTTGGCTCAAAATAAACTACAGCGAGCTTATGTTAACAAAGGAGCGTGTAGCCCAGTGCAACAGAATGACTCACTGATGGGTTTTCAATAGTTTAGACAACAACAGGGCTCCATGGCACGGAGGAGTGAGGCGTATCGCAGCTCTGCTACACAGAAAATCACCGCTGATGGTTCTGCTCTGCTCCTCAAAACTCCTGACACCATTAAACGCAGATTCAAAGAACCTGAAGTTGGTTTTGTTTGCTGGAAGTACAAGCAACCACTGTGATGTCATCCACACCAACAATAGCATGTTTGAGGTTTCACTGCCAGAGATACGTGCTAATATGAGCTGACACTTCATGGATGGTACAGGTAAACTCACAGCAGCCGCATTATTGATCCGAATGGTCAGATGGTGACAAAGATAAGAAGAAGAGAAACACGTGATGGACACAGGAAGTAAACAGACTGGTGTGCACAGAGGGTCAGTTAGCAATCGAGACATAGGTGGGAACAATAAAGGTGAGTCAGGCGGTCGGGGGAAAAGAAGAAAGAACTCAAACACAAATGACTAACTGTAAGTAAAAAGGAGGGCAGCATAAAACAAAAGTCCAACCAACATCCAATGGCAACCAACAGCCGCCTGTGTCGCCATGCAGCTGTCAGTCAAAGAGGCCACGCCGCTAATAATGCAAGATTTAAGCCTTAAACAGCTGTTGTGAAAGAGGAAATGATCTAAGAGTCCAAAGAGTTTGTGCATCAGGCTGTAAACATGTTTGTTTCTGCTCTAAAGTTTTAACATGAGTCTGTGGGGACCGACCCCCTGCTGCCCCTGCTGGACACTAGAGGGACTGCAGGTTTCGAGGTCAATCCTTATTATTTTAACTGATTTCTTATAAATTTTTTTACTACAAATGATTTTGAAACACATTCATCTTCTTTAAACATGCAGAACACAGCTGTGTGACCATCGCTGCGGATGTCACAGACCCCGCCCCCTGTGTGTCTGCAGCATGTTTGCGCTCGATTTGACCGTAGCCCTGTGCTTCTGTGTTTGTGTGTCTTTTGTGTATGTACAGCGTGCTGTGGGAGCCCATGGGGGACGGCAAGCGCATGATTTCATTGGCTGATAACCATGCGCTGCTCTGGGACCTGCAGGAGAGCTCCACACAGGCCACGGTGAGGAAACTGTAAACCAGAGGCACGCACGCCGTATCGCACAATAGCTAACTCATTATTTGATAACTGCCATATCGTCCTGGTGTTATCAGACGCACACATCCTCCCTGTGTGCGACAACAGCACAGCGTCCACTATTCATCCTGCCACACACACACACACACACACACACACACACACACACACGCACTGTGGCTGCTTTAATATTATTCTGGTCAAGCTGCTCCTGCTGTGACAGTAATAGTCTTGTTTAATACGTACGAGGGAAATCGCTCCATCTCCTTTCACAGTTCACTGAAGTAGAGCTGCTGCAGTTATACATTAAGTTTCACTTACAGGCGCTGCAGTACACAACCTGATGTATGTGTGAGGAACATTACACACCACGCGTGAAGCCCAGCGTCTCTCGAAGCTCGCGCGGACGCCGCTCTGCTGCTTCAGTAAGACCGACTTTCGTTAATGACGCTTTAGTTAGTCGTTGTTTTGTGTTAATAGACGATGAAATCAGAATTGTTGCATAAACTTTATCCCCTCGTTTATTCATTTACCCACCGCGGTCGCGGTTCAAGCGTCTGTTTTCCTGTAACGTCCTGCAGCTCTGAAACCTTCATAAGAGAATCCACTCAGCGTGGACGTGAAACTGAGGATCAGGACTTCTCCACAGCCGGTAATCCAAACCAGGCAGCAGCAGATTAGTGACCGGCCTCGTGCTCTGGGTGGATCGTCTCACACCTTCTCCTGGATCCATTTTTGGCGTCTTCTTCCTGCCCTGTGATGGCGTCTGTCTCTGCACTGTGATGCACTGCAGTGACCGTTAGCTCGTGCAAGTTAGAGGTTAGAGGCCTGCACAGGCCGGTCTGCGGTCTCATATACAGTTTACTCAGATATTTATTCCATGCCTCAGATAATCCGTCATTCTGACACTTAGAACTTTGACCTGAAGTCCGTGAACTCATCAGAGAAGCGTTTACAGTGAGGAGAGCCTGCAGAGGTGGAGGAGCTGCTGATGCTCACAGTCAGACTGGCTATATTGGAGAAAACATGATGAAGGAAGACCTCAGAGAAGATTCACAGATGTAGTGAAGCACGAGGGGCAGAGTTAAGAGCTCTGTGAAGGAGAGAAGTCCTGGACTCTTCTGGTTCTACCAGTGCAAACTGGGAGAACCCACTTCAGACCAGGACCCCCTGTTACGCTGCAGACGCCTCACACTCGAGACTTTCACTGCAGTAAAAATAAAGCGTCGAGTGTGTGGCTGAATCGTGCGTGGACGCTTTTGATCAATTCGTTGGCCGTCCTGACCTTCCTAATGCAGGGTGAAGAGGCTCTTCACTGTAAGCTCTCAGTCTTCCAACCTGCCAGCTTTGCCCTCAAAAAGCCCATTATGTGTTTAAAGCCTGGAAATAATGGCGTGCGTCGGTCGGGCGCGCGCGGAAGAAGTAATAGAGCGGCGGCGTGGGTCGGCCCCGGCTTTCATGAGTGTGTTGTTCCATCCGGAGCGATGATTCTAGATGAGTCATTAGTGATTCATGCACTCATTTAGTGATTCACATAAAGGTCAACCAGGTCACACACACACCTGTACGTGTGTGTGTGTGTGTGTGTGTGTGTGTGTGTGTGTGTGTGTGTGTGTGTGTGTGTGTGGTCATTCACGAGCTGCACTGTTGGAGAAGTCGTTCCAGGGTTTATCAGTCGAGCTGCGTTCACCAGCAACACCTGACCAATCAGACGCAGGGACAGGTCTCCGGGCAGAGGAGCAACAGGTCATCTTCAGCATGAGTTTCTGCCCTGTGATTGGCTGATTAGATGTTTGAGTTGATGAGAAGCTGAGCAGGTGTACCTAATAAAGTGGCAGGTGAGTGTGTTTGATTTGACGGGACAGTCAGTTCACGTCATTATCATGGGCGTGTGTGTGTGTGTGTGTGTGTGTGGGGTGTAGCTCAGGTGGCAGAGAAGATCAGCCACTAACCAGAAGGTCGGTGGTTCTGCTCCAGTCTGCATGCCAAATATCCTTGGGCAAGATACTAACCCCGTGTTGCTCTCCGATGCATCCATCGGAGTGTGAATGTGTATGAATGTTAGATACTCAGCACTTAAAGCACACAAGAAGTGCTTGTGGGATGAATGGGTGTGATTGGCTGCAGCTGCAGCGTCCATCTCCAGGGCCTGATTGGGTGAATGAATTAGTTGTATATAGTTTGGTGCTCAGATAGAGTAGAAAAGCGCTATATAAGAACCAGTCCATTTACCATCAGGTTAGAAATGCTTCAAATCATCCTCACCGATTACCGATGGCCTCCACAGACACGTCACAGGAGGACCTGCAGACTCCTGCAGGATGCTGTCCCGGGGGGGAAGTTCGTATCTGCAGGCTACCTCAGTTTCCCAGGTCTGGAGGTCAAGACCAGGTCAAGTCAATGTTTAATGCTCTATAAGTGGAAGATGCTCCCTGTACATCAAAAATGAAGGGCGGCACAGATTCCACACGTTCAGCGTACAGTTTGCATCTTTGTGTTTCACAGACAGGAAGTTTCAACAGTCGGAAAACATGGAACACCACGACCTAGAGGGAGGACACGGCAGAGGGCAAGGAGACAACTGAGGTGTTCATAAGATGATGATGATGAGAGGCAGACGGGAGGATACAGAGCAGGAACAAGGAAGTAATCTCAAAGCACAAGAGACCAAAGACTATCAAAATAAAACAGGAAGTTAACTACACATACATTTACAACCCGACACAACTAAACGGAGGAGGAAGGGAACACTAAAGGAAACTAATCCACCTAAAGTCAACTGGAACTGAAGTAGAGACACAATAATCAAATATGCAACCAGCGATCGGGAAAGGAGCCCGACGAGGAGAGAGGGATTCCTTCGGTGCCTGTCTGTCACATGGTGGCGTGTTCATCTCCAGCATGTCCAGCTGCAGCGTCCATGTCTGTCTCCAGGGCCTGTGCTAGATTACTCTGCGTGTGTGTGTGTGTGTGTGTGTGTGTGTGTGTGTCTCATCAATTAGCCCGGCTGGTGGGACTGAGTGAAAACATCTTGGCTGACTCACACACACCTTGTCCTGCACATCTGCTCCACAAACGCACACTAATGCTCTCTCGGCGTGCAGAGGAGGCACGGCTGCGCGCCGCTTTGACAGATAGCTCTGCATTAGTGCCGCTTGCGTCCTAAATGAATGCGTCCCCCAGTGTTGTGTGTGCTGCCTTGTTAGGGCCCCTAATTTGGTTAGTGTGCTAATAAAGCTGGGAACCTGGGATGCACGGCGCCCCGGCTGTGCTGCTGGACGGGTTTCCAGAGTCTTGAGTTGGGGAGCGCGTCTGCTCTTTGAAGAGCTCAGAGTCTGTCTGCACATTTGGGAGAGGAATCGCTTCACAGGAAGAAGGAGACTTTATTTCATGCTTGTTTAAAGAGCGCTGGCAACACGTCCTCCGACGCTACGTTGTTGTGAAAGCCAAGCGCTAAAAAAGCTACGTGGAACGCTGTGTTTGTGCTGCTGGAGCCTTTCGGAGCGTTTGTGGTGACATCATCTGACCAGTAATATGGCTGCTGTGAGGTCACTGTACTAACAGACCCTCCCAGAGGCTGTGCTCCAGTTTGAGTGATTTTATGTGGATCTTATTGATTAGCAGGTGTCTGTGTGATACAGCTGGATATACACCCATCACTTTATCGGCACATCCCACAGATGCTCCACTGGAGACCAAGTCAACGCCTGAAACTATTCCTGAAACATTTCTGCTTTATGGCAGAGTGTCATCAGGGAGCACCGTGTCCGTGTGCGGGCGTACATGGTCTGCAGGTACGCTTAGGTATTTGCTACATGTCAAACATCCACATGGACGGAAGGACCCAGAGTTTCCCAGGAGAACATCAACCAAAGCATCACACTGCCCCCGTCCGCTCGCCTTCTTCCCATAGTGCATCCTGGTGACAGGTGTTCTCCAGGTAAGTGTGTCCTGACACCTGTCCATCAGAACCAGCATGAACCTTTTCAGCTCGTCTGCACATGCGCCAGCCTCGGCTCCCCGCGGCCGTGACTCGCCGCCGTTCTTTCCTTGGACCTTTGGACCGTCTTTGATGGATGCTGAGCCCTGCCGACCGGGAACGCCCACACAGCCAAATCCTCACGACACCTCACGTTGCTTCAGACATAAACTCTGAGGACAAAATGTTCACCTGCTCTGTGACGGGTCCCGCCCACTGACAGGTGAGGCGATGATCAGTGTTGTCGGTCAAAATGCTAACGTTGAGCACCTACAGCATGACGTCACTGTAGGCGTATCTGTTTTATCTGCAGTCTGTTTCCGGTGCCTCTGACATAAGGCGAGTGATGTCACGATGGCGGTGTCCAGCTTTTCCTTTTTGAGGCTGAGGATTTGGCGTGGACACGGCTGCGGCATGGACACGGCTGCAGTGTGGAAACTCTGGTTACAAATGATGTGTAAATGATATTTTTCATAGACTGAGAAGCCGAGGTTTACGAGTGGACATTCATGAAATAGTCGTGGAAATATTTTTCAAGGCCACGGAGGAAGCCGTGCTCCTCTCCTCTTTGTTCTCTTCCTCCCCTCCTCCTCAGCTCCTGTCTTTAGATTTCCTCCCTTTCTTCTCCCCTTCTGCCTACTTTGGTCTCCTTCCTTCAAACCTCCCCGCTCAGCCGGCCTTCCTCGCTCTGCCTCCCTCTGTTTGTCCTCTCTAGCTGAAATAATGAGAGTGTACCGCGGCGCTGTGCGGTGACGGGCCGATCGATGATCCTTGCTCCAACAGGCAGGGGTGGTGGAGGGGGTGAGGATAAAACCTGCAGATAGAGCAGAGAAAAATGAAGCGGTGCAGAGCTGCTGTTTGAATTGTTGGATGCATCGCAGTTTAAAGGAAAGATAATCATTTCCAAAGCGGCCCGCTGAATTAATTGGATTCCATTTTTAAAGTAGCCGATGAAATGATACGCTTTATAATTCAGAGTCCTTGAAGTATTTTGACTTTGATTCATTTCACCTTCATTGTTGCCGTGTGAAGTATGTGCAGCAGGTTTGATAAATATACGTCGCCGGCTGCAGTTTAACCTACCGCCTTTCAGCTGAGCTCCTCTCCGCTGACATTTTGTCACTTTAATGTGTTTGTGTTAAAAACCAAAGACGGTGCAATCAATTGCAGTCTTTAAAGCCCTTTGATTTGGCTTTCAGCTATCAGTCTTAAATTTTACACTGATGGGTGAGCTGCGCTATCGAGAGCAGCATTCGAGCTAATCAGCGTTACTCTGCTCATCGCCGCAGCTTTGCCTGAGCTTTGGCGTGCTCTCGTCATGCCGGTGACGGTTTCTGGACGTTCAGATTCAAACCAAGCGTGTTCAGTGTTGTTGTAAGCAGAACAAACCACTGTGCGAAGATGAGGAACGCGTCTTCTGGCTGTTTTCTTCTATGATGAAAATATCCTCAAATCAAACTTGAAGTTTTGCAAATACAGAAACTCTGCGAGACTCTCGGGCTCGACCCTCTAATCCCTGCTCGACTGTGTTAATAAAAGTACTTGAGACATCCAGACAATGGATTAATCTTCTTTAAACATCTGGACAGATCTGCTCAAATCACCCTGGCTCTGCACCAGCGCTATAAGACAGCTGTGGACTTGGTACCTGTTCCATATTAAGGTTTGGCGATATACAGTGGGGCAAAAAAGTATTTAGTCAGCCACCGATTGTGCAAGTTCCCCCACTTAAAATGATGACAGAGGTCAGTAATTTGCACCAG
>NW_005187725.1:184923-186040 GCF_000239375.1 Pundamilia nyererei
GCACTCTGAGGAGGGTGCATGTGTTCGCAGCTGCAAGAGCGTGCTTTAAAACAGATTATTTTTTCTAATAATGTTGGTTGAAGCTAACTTACTGACGGGAAATACATAAGTCCCTCTTGCAAAACCATTCGGCGAACAGCTCAGTCTGTCATCAATGGTCGATAAATTTGTCCAACCTTACTCCATATGCAGGATGGTGGAAGGAACTCAGACGTTTGTGTTTGGAAAGCAGGACTTTTATATTTCTGAAAGAGGTTTAAGGATGTGGACGCGACAGAACGTCACTGATGTGCATGATTCCGTTAGGACCAAAAGATTCGTCATAAACTGTATCATAGCATCACTTTTACCAAGGACGATGCAGAGGAGGCGAAACAACGATGGGAGAAAGAATCAGGCTTTTCAATACTTCAATACTTTCAAACAGCTTTTAAATGCTAATTCCTGGAGCTGGAGAGAGTTTTGGAAAAGACACGTGTTTGTTATTTGACAGACGAGGTCGACATCCAACTGTTTTTGGAAAGAAGCTTTGGTAATTATCTATAACGTTTTAATATTTCTCATAATGTGTTCTTCATAAAAAGTAGAAATCTGGATCTGCGGTGTGAGGAACTTTATTGTTTCAGTGTGTTTGTTGTGCTGGGGGGCAATAACGTAAGCTCGAATCACAAAGCAACATATCAAAGCCCAGATTGACGCCTGTGGACTTCTGGAGTTTTATCACTTTTATTTTCTAGTTCTCGGTTCTTGTTTGATGTTGGTTCTCCTTCATGTCCCCGTGTCTGTCTCCACTGTTGTTTTGTCAAGGTCATATGTCTTAGTCTGGTCTCTGTGTTAGTCACTTCCTGTTTTATTTTGACAGTCCCTCTTGTGTGTGATCATGTTGGTTAGATTCTGTCCAGCTGTGTCCCCACGTGTGTCCACTCTGCCCTGATCTCCTCCTGTGCATGTGGTCTGTCTCCCTCTCAGCTTCCTCTTTTTTCCAGTAAATTAAATCTGTAACTTGTTCCCGACACACGTCTCAGGACAGCGGACTTAATAACTGATGACGGGACCATGTGAAGCTAAACGAGGCTAAAAAGCCGTGCGCAGACATCCATCCATCCATCCATCCATC
>NW_005187725.1:186895-188463 GCF_000239375.1 Pundamilia nyererei
GAGTTGAGGTGTGTTTGCAGGAGTGTACACGCCGGCGTGATGCAGGCAGCTGGCGTGCCACTAATACCCCAAATATTACTACAGTTGTTAGCGAGCGATTGTAGTTTTGAGAGCGGCCTGCAGAGAAAATGACTCCTAATAAAGCCTCATTATGCTGATTTAATGAACTGCTCCGCTCAACCTGTCACACACGTACAGATGAATTCTCGTCCCCGCTAACAAAGGCGCCCCCGTTCCTTCGCAGGTCTCCAGCACCGCCACCCTCGAGGGTAAAGGTCAGCTGAAGTTCACCTCCGGCAAGTGGAGCCCCCACCACAACTGCAGCCAGCTCGCCACAGCCAACGACACGGCCATACGAGGCTGGGACCTCCGCACCATGAGGTGAGCGCCGCTGCCCGAGAGATCCTTTAGGTGCTTTATTTAGGTGACGTGTAGACTTCACCTCCTTTTTCACGGCATTGATCGCTGAATCTGATGGAATAAGTCCCACAGCAGCCGCTGAGCTGAGGTGTCACTGACGGTTGGTGTTTTTTTTAATTCTTATTTGCCAGTCAGCGTTAATGCTCTGCTTTTTTCTTTGCACCTGATTAAAAGGAGCTGCCGTCTGTGTAAATCTGACCGAAATGAGTCGTGTACGTTAAACTCTGGGCTTACTGGTTTTACTGGGTGTTTGCATGTCATTACATGCAGACATTTGAATGCACTACACAGAGCTGTGTGTTTAATATTACTCATCATGCTGAGGGAGTTTTGTCACGACTGCCTCTCCATGCATCAGGAAACACATGCGTGTCTTCATATTACAGCTTCAGAGCAGGTTCACATCATCTCCTCATGCTGTGAGCAGATTTTTTTCTGGTTCTGATGAAAACTTTGTGTAACCGTTGGAAACGAGCAGCGTCATAAATGCGATTAATGACTGAGTCGTTAGTCGTTATTGGATATCGTGATAAAAGGCCCTCCGAGAACACAAACCTCCACCAAGCCAGCTCGCTCGCCGGGCGGTAAAACAATAGTTATTTTCTGTGTATGCATTTTGATTCTTCTTTCATTTTAAACCGACTTTGAGATGTTTGCAGTGCAGGCCTTTTGCTCTGCTCAAACCATCATATGCTTTAATGTACTTGTCATCATTTTGAGTAGGGAGCTAATTATGCTAGCAAAGCTGAAAACTGTCATACTGACGTAAGAAGCGATACATCAGGTTAGCCGAGTGTCCGGAGTATCCGCCTGGATATCGTATCATAGTCGCAAACCATTTATCCCGTTTTTCATTCTGTCTGAAAACTCGACTGCTGAAAAAGTTTTGAATGAATTCTGATCGAACTCTGTAGCGGTGCTGATGGGAGTCCAATATCGATGTCACTGATTCTCAGTGGGTTCTCATTGGCGTCAGAGTCACCACCATCTCTTCATTCATGCTTAGGTGAAATGTTTGTGCATGTTGGAGATATTTCTGCTCTGTTGTGATTGGTGTTGGGGCTGTTACTCAAAGATGAAACCAGCACAGACACTTCAAAGCGGTCGTCATGGTGATTCTGCTGTAGAAACACGCCTGTCACCTGTGG
>NW_005187725.1:189637-192849 GCF_000239375.1 Pundamilia nyererei
ACAATTACGGTATGTCACATTTGACCTCTGACCTCACTTTTTTTTTATTACACATTGTCTTTTCTTTCAAATTGAAATTGTGTTTTATCTTCAAAGAAAGTATTTCCAAGACAAAGACAATGAGTGCGTTTAATTACAAATATACTGAAATATAATATTAAACTACATATGAACTTGCATCAGGTAAGAAGGTGCCACCAGGACAAAAGCCTCTATAGAGTTTCATAAAAAATCAAAGTGATTTATGATGAACAATTAAGAGTATTTTGTAATATTTTTGATCACTTTTAGGTAATTGTACATAAAAATAAATGTGCCTTTATTTAAAAAGAACCGTAATATTTCGAACCTTCAACTGCTGTTTAAACACTCATCGATCATGGCCTGCGGGTCTTTATCAGATTCCAACATTATGAAATAATATTTTTTGCACAGTTACATCAGAGGCTTTGCTGATGTGATAAAGCAGTTAGAAACCTGCGACACTACAGGCAGCGGAGTGGTAACACGGCACTCGGCTGCACTTAATTAGCACATGGACTCTTATAATGCATAAGTCAATAAAGGACTGGCAATGAAACGAGGCTTAAGGGGAATCAGATGTTACATTGTCCACCCAAAGCCAGAACTGCTCCACGAATCAAATTCATTCACGATTAGTGAGATTAGTTGTTCTGCTGGCTCGAATTAAAGGAAAAACTGGAGTCCTGACCCACAGTGAGGAGCTCTGTTGGCTCTACAGTAACCGTTACCTGCCTGTGAGCACCTGGCCTGGAGCTGTTTATGCATTCATCAGAGATGACACTGATTAAATCAGTATGCTCAGGAGCGGGTTGTAAAGTGGCTTGCAGCTTTTAGTAGTCCATCTTGAGTGGAGACGACACACCCACATGTAGTTCAGCCAGCCAATCAGAAGAAGGCTGTCTGAAAGGGGCGGAGCTAACACAGCTTGTTTCAGACAAAGGATGGAGGGATTATTATGAGCTGTGGCTGCAGCTTGTTGTCGTAGCTGTCAGTTTTGTGTCTCTAACAAAGACGAACACACAAACCTGAGCGGTCTGTGCTCGTATTTGCATCCAGGTGTGTCTGTCGGCTCTCTGCGGACACCCGTGAATCGAGTCAAGCGCGTTCTTCTGCTCGCCAGATGATGAAGTGCGAGGCGGCTGAGCACTAATGTTCCTGTGTGACACGGAGCATGTGTACTACCACACATTAACCTTGTAACTGCAGGTTATCAGCAGCCCACCTCCCGACCTCTCACTGTGTGTGTGTGTGTGTGTGTGTGTGTGTGTGTGTGTGTGTGTGTGTGTGTGTGTGTGTGTGTGTGTGTGTGTGTGTGTGTTTCTGCAGCACTTGATGAGTGAGGTCAGCGTGTGTTTACGTGTGGGCTGTGCAGCAGGAATAATAATCACCTCGACATCGATCGCCATGATAACAGCAAAGTGCTGAAGAGACTGAGAGGGGTGCCGGGTGAAGGAGAGAGGAGGAGAGAGTGAGAGTGTATTTACACGATGCGTATCACAGGGCCAGATAAGATAGTTGAATCATTGATATCGCTCCCCGTCAGCCCCATAACAAATTAAAGAGTTCCTGCACACCCCGTTTTGGCCGCTCTCCTCCCGCTGTGCTGTTTTGAAGGATGCAACAGTGCTGATTTAGCCATCGGCACAAAGGGAAGGAGGGGGCGGCGGAGCGGGGCTTGTTAGCAGAGAGCAGCCTCATCCCTGATATCGCTGTGAAAACACACCATTATAGTCTGCAGGGACACGTGCAGCCAGCAGAGGGCGCACCATGACAGACGTTTCAAAGAAAAACAATAAAATGGTCCGATAAGGACGATCGACTTTTTCGTTGGTTTAAATAAAGTAAGATGTTTGTGCAGGAATATATCCAAGTGCTGTCAGGACTGAAAATCTACACTTTGATTCATTTTTTCATTTTAAATATGCGGTTCATGTTTTTTTAAAAATAAGCTGAAACTTGGAAATGAGGAGCTCTTGCAGCACATTTGTTTTTTTTCTTGGATTAGGACGTATTTGTCTCCTCGTTTGATTCGTTTGGTCCAAAGTGTCTGAACCAACAGCAGGTAAACAGATGCACAGAGGAGGTCGGGGTGGAGGCAAGAGACAACCAAACATCAAACTAACAAACCACATTTCAGTTACAGTTAAAGTCAAACCTAATCTTCTCCTCTTTGAATTTATACCTCCACCTGACCGGAGGACGACACCTGAGTGGCCTCATATTCAGAGATCCAGGAAGCTCATGACCTGTGTTTGTCCCTCCAGACCTGTGTAAATGATCCATTTATTAGATTAAACTAACAGAAAAATAATCATTAAGTATTTTAGTAGCTGATCTCAGAGCAGTCCTCCATCAGCTCAGCACAGACAAAATCGTTTTAACTCTGCAAAGGAAACAAAAAAAGAGTCTCATCTGCACATGTTTGATGTGCCAGCAAAAACAGGACTAATGCAGCAAACAAGCACAGAGAATAAATAACATGTACATCATCTGAAAACCCGACTACAGTCCAAAACTGTCATTTATTTTTGTTTCCTTAAAATTCCAAACTTCTGAATGAACATGGAAAAAACCACAGATTTCATTTTTCAGTCTTTTCTGAAGACGTCAGACTGCCTCCTGTCTGAGGTTTTGTGGTTTAGTAACTTTGCAAACGGACAAATACTCATTTGTTAATGACAAATGCCGCTCCTGTAGCCGAGGAGTTTGCTGGACGATGGTTTGGGCCGAATACTGGAAAGTGCAGCAGTTCCTGATCGAGCCTTTTGCCCGTGTTACATGTCAGATCAGCATGCGTGTGTCACAGCTGTGTTTGTTAGATCACCTTACATTGAGAGACGAGCAGAAACCCAAACCTTAACCATTCATCAGTAAAAAGAAAAACGTGCTTGTGTTTAAAAAAACAAAACAAACAAACATCATTTACTTACTGTTTGACGTCTGTACGACCAACTGAGACCCCGACACACGTGGTCGAATTTTTCAACAATGTATATATAAATTGAAGCGATGTCTGCCACTCTGATATGCTGACATGTCAAAACAGTGACTCTTCCTGTTGGATCACAAACAGTGATGGTTTGTTTTCTCTGAGCTCTGCTTTAACGGCACAAAATCGATACACAAATCTAAAAATGTAAAAGAATAAAAAACATTCAGATGCTTCAGTAGACACAGACACACACAGA
>NW_005187725.1:193661-202565 GCF_000239375.1 Pundamilia nyererei
TGCAGGCTGGTTACAGACCGGTTACAGACTGGATGCAGGCTGGTTACAGACTGGATGCATACCGGTTACGGACTGGATGCAGGCTGGTTACAGACCGGATACAGACTTGATGCAGGCTGGTTACAGACTGGATGCAGGCTGGTTACAGACCGATTACAGACTGGATGCAGACGGGTTACAGACTGGATGCAGGCGGGTTACAGACTGGATGCAGACTAGTTCTAAACCGGTTGCAAGTTAATTGCGCACGATGGCAATAATTTTGGTTGTGCATTCAGTCAACAGTGGTTCTCTGGTGTGACTATAGCATTCTTTTTCTCCTCTTCTCTAAAATAAGGACTGGGAGTGCAGCTCCACCAGCAGCAGACGCCTCGAGCTGGTTATCTAACACCCTGGAGAGGAGCTTGGTCTCTACAGCACCCTCTTGCCTCCCAGATGCATAGCTTTTTTCTTTAAAAAAAAAAAAAAAAAGCAAAGATAGTGCTGCTTATAAAACATATATGATGCCTGTTCCACTTTGTACTGATGTAATATGCAGCATTATGTAAATTATGGAATACTCGGCTCTGATACGGGGACAGAAAACTGTGTTTAATGGAAAATCCTGACACACTCTCACTCCTCCTCAGCCGGCTGTTCTCACTGCACCTTTACTTTTACATTATTCACAGAGTAATCCCTGCTGTACTGAGCTGCTGTTGTGATTTTTTTTTTTTTTTTTTTAGGCAGGTCTGTTTCATTAATGTATTTTTAAAAGGTCTTATTTCAGTTGTGCCACAGGTCGTTAGTGAGAGCTGGGCAGCATTGTTGCAGAGATGAACAATGTGTGCAAAATGTGCATCAGCTCACAGAGTGGAGCATGTGGGCTGTAACAAATATCACATAATTATATACAGCAGATTAATTATCCTGCAGATTGGAGCTGGTGATGTGTACACAAACAGTCCAGAAAGGATCCAGCTCAATGTCAGAATAACTAAAATGTCAGTAATTCAGCTTTACTCGCACATTTTTGATTCCTAAAGCCATGTGGAGCTCGTCAATAAAGTCAGAGTCATCGGTTTACAACAATAGAATTCAGAGTGTGATTGTCTCTAATTAAAGGGCTCACAGCGCTGGAGTGTAACCATGGTTGCTGGTGCTGAAGGACATAAAAACTGAGAACAGGCAGCAGAGCTATGCAAAAGTCTCATACACTTATCTGCAGTCGCTCACTCCAGGTTTATCCAGCGTGACACGACAACCCGAAACATGCAGCCGGTCATAAAAATGTAAAGCGTATGACCCCACAGAGACCTGCTCACAGCACCTGTGAGAGGACGCCGATCGCTCTACACAGTGCTCTGAAGGCGCCCCGAAGGCGCTCGGGTGACGCTGCAATGATGCCTGAGGCTTCATTCAGAGGCGGTTCACTGCGTCCTGGGCCGCCTTGAAGGACCGCCTACTCATTGTGTTCTTTGGACAAGCCAATCACGCAGTTTGTTCTGAGAAAGGCGGCTCTCTCCACACTGTCAGTATTTCTAAAAGCATGTAGCGACGTGTGTGATTCGGGATCCAGTCTGCATTACTTTGGTTTCTTCTTCCAATCGCTGTGTTTCTTGGTCAGTCAACAGCTCCATCGGAGCTACTGCCAGATGTCTGGGCTGGAGTCATGTTCTCAACCAGTTCAAGAACTGGGACCAATTTCGTCAGGATGTTTGGGATTTACTTGTTTTCGGTACAGTTCCACTCGTGTAAAGGTCGCGTGATCCTCCACGTGTGTTTAGGTTTAAGCAGCACAGCTACTCAGTTGGTAGAGGCAGCAGGATTTCTTGGTCGGGTTAACCTGTAAAACTATTTGGCTGTGTTCATGCATCGAGACTTCTCTGTTAGTTTAGGTAAGAGGTGGGGAACTCCGGGCCTCGAGGGCCAAGCCCTGCAGGTTTTAGATCTCACCCTGGGTCAACACACCTGAATCAAATGTTTAGTTCATCACCAGGCCTCTGGAGAACTGTTGAGGAGGTCTTTTAACCAAGGACACTGGCCCTTGAGACCTGGAGTTCCCCCACCCCTGGTTTAGGTGATGAAACAGATTTACGTCTCAGGCACGCAGCCATGCAGACTGCTGGGCGACCTGCAGTCACCAGGGAAAAACATGGATTCAACCCAACTGGTTGGTGAACGGTTCCCCCACGTTTCTGTCATTGGTTGAATTCAGTGGCGAAGAACATGCTACACCAAAAAGCTTGAGATTTCTTTGGTGCCCTTCAAAATAAGTGCCTTTTGAAGCATGTTTGTGGCACTGGTAAGGTCAACTTTTATTTTGAAGGCAAACATTCTCAGTTTCCAAGTTTCCAAGGCAGAAGAAGACTTTCTTTGGTCTGGTCTGTCCCCGGTCTGCAGGCCTGGGTGACGAGGATGCTTTGGCGCACTATAGGAATCGTGGATTGGTTCAAAGTGCCCCATTTCCTCCTTTCTCATAGCTGCTTCCTGTTTGTGCGGGTAACTCGTCTCCCCACAGAGGCACAAACCATACTTCCATGTTGAATAACTCGGATGTGAAGTCTTGCTGACTGCAGAGAGTAAATGGACTGTTCCCAGAGACAAAGAAATAACTTTTTTTTTAAATAACTTCCCACTTTGGACAACCAGTAACTGCTGTTTGTAAGTTAAAAACGTCTTTAAAGAGGAAAGATGAAAACAAGTTGTTAGTTTGTGAGGATCTGACTGTGGGCCCACCGGGTGGCTTTAAGCCTTTGAATAATATTAGGCTAGCTAACAGCCATGTAGTACTCGCCACTGGGCATGTAGCTGTGCCTCTCTGAGGGAGAGAGGCCTGTCACTGGAGATGTTCTTACTCTGCATCGACTCTGAGTTCCCTTTTGGACCCACAGTCCACAGTGAGACACACACAGACGCACACTGAGCTGTGTAATAGCTGTCAGGCCTGCAGCCATACCATGCTCTGCAGGGTGCATACTGAACAGCAGTGCCGTGTTGCAGTGAAGCATGGATCCTGTACATCTCCCCTGTGGTGTGTATGTGAGCATGTGCAGAACGAGCAGATATGGAGAGCGAAGCGAAAGAAGCCGAAATGATTGATGGCGGTGCCATTTGCTTCTTTAAACGCCGGCTCTCTGCTGGTTCAAAGACGACGAGCGGACATCGTCAAACCTCCTCGCCCGGATCGGCCCGAACGCTGCCTGACCAAAACCAGCGTTTCCATTCCACCTACCCATCAGCGCCTCGGCGTGCCGTGATGATAGGTTAGCCGAGGTTAGCATATTTTATTCACATATTCAAATCTGGCTCTATTATGCAAAAAGTGTTGGCTGTTCAAAGTATCATATTTCACATTCAAATACGGGCCATTATGCAAAAGATGTCAGCTGTTTTTGAAATAGTGCTCTTCCATATGCCACTGTTGATTTGAGGGTGACCTTTTGAACCCTGCCGCTGTCAGATCGATCATCCGTGACCTTTTCCCGCGCTCCGGGCTTTTCCTCGGAAGACACGAACCAGACATCCCGCTGTAGCTCTCATAATGGAGGGGTCGGGACCTTATGCAGGCTTTGAAATAATTACAGAGAACACCTTTACGTTTAACACCCCCACCGCCGTGCTTATTTAGCTGCTCCACCTGCTGCAGCACACGCTGGACGGAGGTTACAGGGAGAAAGGGGGAAACTGGGTGAATATTTGCACTCTTTGGCCTTTGTTTCCTGCACTGATTGGTTATCAGTTGGGACAGTAACCTCACCGCAGTCATGTGATCGGTCAGATGTTTTATTCAGTAAGACCTGAGAACATAAAATCATCATGAAAGAGTTCAGCGAGCTCAGAGATCAGGTGAGCAGCGAGCTCATTTTCTCCTTTGTGTTTATGATCAGGGGCGTTGCCCCCTGCTGGGCAGTATAACAAACGCAGGTTTCAGGTGTTTAAACTTCGTTTATGTTGGAAGTTTGGACTCTTTGCTTCACACGAACCTCTGTGCTCTCCTCCATCGTTTAGCCTGCTTGATGCCACGATCCTTTACTTTTTGTTCGTTTGCAGGCTCCTCCCCCTCCTCCCCCCTCCCTGCCTCCCTCTCCTGCTCCCATCTTTCTTTCTCTGCCAGCTCCATCTCAAAGCCAGGCTTTAATTTTGATCAGCGATGAAATGATTGCTCTCCTCTTTCGATTTTTCTTTTCTTCCCCCTCCCATCTTGCTGTGGTTGCCATGGAAACAGGGATGTGTGTGTATGTGTGTGTGTGTGTGTGTGAGATTGTCGATCCCCTCAGCAGAGAGATTTATCACCCAGACTAAGCCTGTGTGTGTGCGTCTCTACCTTTGTAGCTTCCTGCTCACACTCTGCCTGTATTTACACACATAAATGGTATTTGTGGGAGTGTGTTTTCCCGGTTTTATGTTTTTATCTGCGTGTGTGTGTAACAGTGTGTGTAATAGGTCCCCGTCCCCTCGTCAGCCCCCCATCACACACACTCGCTGGATGACTTAAGATTGAGCGTGTTTGATGGGTCGACTGTAGCTCTAATCCTGCTCATGCAAACATAAACACACACAGACACACACACACACAGTCCCAGGTCCCTCCTCCATTAGGCCGGGCCGGGGGGGGCAGGGTTGCGTGTGCCGGTGTGTGCCTGCGTGCTTGGCGGGGGGATCGCTCAGAGACACCAGAGAGGGAAAGAGCGAAACTAACCCAATTTCCTGCTCCATTTCCTTTTCACGCGGCGGGCGCGTCCCATTCCACAGCGGGCCGGGTTGAACACCAGCCACCCTACAGCCCCGGGTCACGCCTTATACCTCAGAGTCGTACGCAGGACAGGGAGGCAGCGCTGTAAATAAATCATGTGCTGCGACTCGAAATTACTCATGAAATTGCTATTTTGGGAGTTCACCAGAAGTTCCGAGTCAGCTCGGATCAGGAAGCTGCTGCTTGACGAGCTCGGGCGTATTTATTCCTACCGGCGACCCAACATCCCCGTGACCCGCACATGCATCAGCATCCAAGAAAGTGATGTCACAGGCAGGTCAGGAGGAACGCTGTCGTCGAAGGCAGGTACGACTTATCCTCACTGATGGTGCTGTCTTTATGTTGGAGTGACACGTAAAGACGTAACCATGGTGACGCATGTTATTGACACCAATCGTACTGAGCTGGAGTAGGAGTGTCCTCATGGTCAGAAACACTGACGGCATCACATCACACAGAAAATGAGAGCCACTCATTTATAAAAGCATCAGGCCCTCTGAAGCCTGTTTATCTTCAGCGAGATGGAAAACATCTGTCAGCTCATCAGAACATCAGCAACGCTCGTGGCCTCCATCGGAGAAATAATTCAGACATGTAGAAAAAAACAGAAACGAACATTTCATCCAGATACATCTAAGGGTGGGCGTGGTCACGTGGCTCCAGGCCAAGTGTCCAAGGAGAAGACATGAGAGGCGCCATGTTTGGTCCATCCTCCGTCTTCTCCTGCTTAAGTGGGTTCAGCGGGTGGAGCAGTGAGTCTGTCATGTGTGATGATGCTAAATAATAAAAAACTTGAAGCATGCCGTGACCGACGCGGCGCACGTCAGACCTTCAGGGTGACGGCTCTATGTCCGGCATCAACTCAGATCTGCAGGTGTGAGCAGAGCGAGGGGTCACGCCGGCCGTGCGTCCCCTCGCTCTCTGTGGGCTTCAACTTCTTCCTCGTTGTTTGACATTTCCCGAGTCGCACACAGTCCCCGAGCCGTCTCGACCTAATTGGAGCCCAGCGGTCTGCCTCGGGTCGTTCTCTTATTCCTTCCTTATTTTAATGAGATTTTTAATTAGCATGTTAATTGCCTATCGCAATCAGTGGGGCGACGAGCTAGCTGGCTAGCTGCTGTTGGCATCCAGCTGCGCCACAACACAGAGGCTTTCCACGCAGACGAACAAAGCCGAGCCGTGCCGGGCCGAACCGGCCTGCAGAAAACCTGCAGTTTCTGCAACACTGCGCTGCATTTGTGGCCGAGGCGCCACCACTTCACTCACGCAGGTTTCCATCTACTCGTGCATAATTTGCACGCTCGGGTGTCACGTTTGTGGAAATGTGGACACAACAGGCAAAAAGTAATGAAAACAAAGAGAAAATCACTGAACAGAAGCTCAGAGAAACAAAGACATAAAACAGGAAGTGACCAGAGCTGAAGCCAGACCACAGGCTGATCCCTCTGACCAGGTCTGGGTTGGAGGCGGAAACAAAAGAAGCCGTGCGATGGCTGCTGGCCGGTAGCCTGCACGCAGAGTGTGATTGTCTGCTCCAACTATTACCTCCGACTCCGGAGCAAACCAAAGCAAGCAGCAGGTAAAACGTTCCATAAATGTCGTCTTCATTTGTCTCAATTAAGTCGTCGTTTTGAATTCTGCAGCCTCTCAGAAAGAACGGAGCCGGCACTAAAGACCAAACGCTGAGATCATTCCTGGACTAAACTTAGAGTTTTGACAAATGCAGTATGTTACTGAGTGATATCCGTGTAACAGTGGTCTCTCTGTGAGTCGGGCCCGTCAGGAAACTTTTGATCTAACGAGTCATCTTCCTGGACGTGAAGGTTGGGCGTTCGATGTCCGGCTGCTTCAGTGGGGTCACATGGAGCAGAAAAGCACAATGATGCCTGTACATTTACCAGATTTCTACCCCCTCCCCACTTCAGATGAGCTTCTTTGAGTCCACCTGCCACTGCAGAGGCGGTCCTGATGGATCAGCTGACCTCGGGCCCCACCCACATCAGCTTGTGGCTCAGCTCATACCTGCCGGTGCAGGCGAGTAACAAATCATGTACAGTTCAGAGTGTTTAAGCTGCTTTATTCTCTGCAAGCTGCTTTGGAACCCACCCCGACCTGTTCCATTTAATCGATGTTGTATTTTTCAGTGAAGAACAGCAGCTTTAAATGTTGCAGCTCCAGGCTTTTGTTGGGCGCGCTGTCTTTTTAATAACATTTTAAATGCATTCATTCTCAGGGTGGTGTAAAAACCTCAGCCTCCACCCGTGAGCTCTGGGAGCACTGGTTCTTCCCTGGTGATGCTCCACTAATGAGAATCTTTAAGAGCGCGGCGTTTGCTGTCATTGTGCTCACGCTGCGCTCCGGCTGACCGAGCTGAACGTTGGCAGCGCTTCACGGGTGACGGCCTGAATTCGCCTCTTACAGCGGTAACCACAGAGGAGTCGCTGCTCTGAGGTCAGAGGAGGAAGGGTGTGAGAGCGGGACGGTTTTTCTTTTAAAGGTGTGTTTGAGGGAGATAAAAGGTGGTGGAGGCGCTGTCGTGTCTGTTAGCAGGAAGTCGAGGCTGTGCCGTTGTGAGGCTCGCCTTTGTAATTTACCACCACCGGTGTTGGCCGCTTTATTGAGGCTGGCCTTCGGTGACAGACGGCGACACAGAGAGGCTTTGATTTACCCGGGAAGCCTTGGTGAAGCTTCCTCTCCCTCATATCTGCTCTTGTTGTTACGCCTCCTCCTCTTCCTCGCATTCATTGCTTCCTCTCACTCTCATCCTGCTCGTTTCTGCTCTTGTGCATTTGCCTTCATGCCTCTAACCGCTCTCTCTCCCTCTCTATCCAGTCAGATCTACTGTATAGAGAACGCCCACGGTCAGCTGGTGCGCGACCTGGACTTTAACCCAAACCGCCAGTACTACCTGGCCAGCTGCGGAGACGACTGCAAGGTCAAGTTCTGGGACGTCCGCAGCGTGCAGGAGCCCGTGAAGACGCTGGAGGAGCACTCGCACTGGTGGGTGGATGCAGAGAGGTCAGGGCGGGTGTCCAACACCTGAACCGTGCCCATGTGTGGGTGGAGTTCCAGCTGGAGCCCATGAAGTGAAGTGTTGCAGATTTTTCTTTAATTTGGGCTCAAATCTGAAAGTAGTCCCCAAGTTATTGTAGTTTTCTTTAAATACAGTTACTTCAGTTTATTTAATGTAGCCATGCGACCTTTAACCTTCATGTAGCCCGACGTGGCTGCAGCTCAGGAGGTTCCATCCCCAGCTCCAGTCTGCCACAGAGCTGTAACAGTCTTTATTTTCACAGTTTCAGGAGTACAAATGTGGAGCTGTAAGTATTTAAGCATTTGGAGTCGTGACGTCACACCTGCAGCAGACCTCCAGGTGAACATTTCAGGGCTAAAAATTAATTTCAGCTTTTTAAAAAAAACAATCACATTTACACCAAGGCCGAGAATAACCTGCAGCAGTTTAATATCTGCAGGAAGCAGCGCTGGTGCCTCATGTTTGATCCCAAAGTGCATTCTGGGTAAACTTTCAGGGCTCTCCTCAGCCTGTGGCAGAGGTGTCTGCTCAGAAGACGATAGAGCAGGTGAAGCATGTGTTCGTAACCTGCAGGATCATCTGCACGGCCTCATTAAATATAACAGCTGATTCTGAGGGGGATGTTTTCCACCCGCCTCCAGAACGAGCGGCGAGATGTGCTGACCTGTGCTCAGGATGTGGTGTCACCGCGTTAATGTCACGTTTGGCCTTTGCTTCATTATCTTTAGACGAGCTTTAATGAAGCTCAGCAGAAAAACCAGAGTCAGAGGTGAACGATGAGGGCGGGGCAGCACATGACAAAGGTGGGAACACAGACAAGGACAGGAAGTGGAAGGCAAAGAAAGTCACTGGCAAAATAAAACAGATGCAGACAGCGACGGGAAGCAAACATGAGCTTTAATATTTGAGACGCTCTGACAGGAAGCAGTGATTCTTTCATTAAAGCTTCCTGTGTGCATGTGTGCAAACCTCTCCTGACTTCATCTGCAGAACCAACTGTAGGGTCGCAGGTAGGGATGGGTACCGGTATCCGATGCCATGATGGCACCGGTTCTGACATAAACGGTAGTAACCAGACCGAAAAGCAGCGCACATTTCGGTGCTTTATTTCGGTGCTTTTTTTCCTGAGCTGTGA
>NW_005187725.1:203907-205164 GCF_000239375.1 Pundamilia nyererei
GTGCGTGCGTGCGTGAGCATCTAATCTGTCTTTCTGGACATGTTTTCTTTTTATCTCTGTGTGTGGTTTCTGTATGTTCACGCATCTTTTGTGTAGTGCATGTGTGTGTCTGTGTGTGTGTGTGTGTGTGTGTGTGTGTGCTCGTTTTTCGGAGCGCAGTCAGGATATGGCCTCAGGGCTGCTGGGGGTATTAGGGACTATTTTTTAGCAGGGAAGCGGATTAGGGGAGCGCGGGGAACGGCGTGGCCGTGGCTGATTTTCTGTCAACAGCCTCGGTTATCCCTCAATCCCTCCCTGTGAGGGAACTGGGACTCTGAGCTGCACCCCCGGGCTCGCACAGAGAGAGCAAGGCGGGAGTCGGAGTGACCAATCAGAGAGAGCGAGGGGAAAGGTGGGGAGGAGAGAAAGAAAGCATCATTTATGATATCATCAGCTCATGAGAAGCTCAGACGTCGGCCGCGAGGAACAGAATCCCCATTGCTGGCACGTGAACGCTCGCAGAGACGCACTGTGGAGTCGCCGTGTTTACCGCATGATGGGTGTGGGCGCGAGTGCGTGAACGAGATGGATGCAGGAGCTTCTCGTGTGGTCTCCTCACGCACGATCGGTCCGAGCGTTTGCCTCTCACACGCAGCGCTCTTACAAATACAGGCACAGAGCCCCTCTCTACAAAAAAACACCAAAAACACAGGGATGGGAGGGGCTAATGTAAGACGTTCACCAGTGATTGGTCCTCAGGTTTTGTCACCATGATGTCCTTCCCACTAAGGCGAGCTCAGTTACTGCTGGGAAGCTCTGCGCCGCTCCTCTAAAGCCCACCTGGCTCCCCGGTGCTGCTGGAAAACTTAGCTCATTTCAGACTGAAGGGGACCTCCTGCTGGTTCAAAGCCCAACATGGTGCCGAGGTCAGACTCAGGTGTGTGGGCGAGTGAAACCACACAGCTGTGAGAGATGATAATATAAGATAAGGAGGAGTCACTTCATCAGTGCGTCTCAGTTTATCGACTCTTTGGGCTTAAAGTCAAATAAATGCGTCAGATTACTTTAAGTGCTTTAGCAATAATACAGATATATTACAGAATATGGATCTATCATAGGCAGAGATGGGCATTAATCTGATTACTTTTTTCAGGTAACGAGTAAAGTAAGGGATTACTATTGCAAAAATGGTAACTAGATTACCGTTACTTTCCCGTAGGAACACTGTGTTATTGCGTTACTAAAACCGTGATTTTATTGCGAGAGTGTCTCATGACA
>NW_005187725.1:206323-208342 GCF_000239375.1 Pundamilia nyererei
ATCTTACCTGTGCTGTAAGGGAGGGGCCTGCTGGCGGGTGGTTCTGGGAGACCCTGTTTGGAAGTGCTGCGAGGTCGTAAAAAGCACCACTCTTAATCTAACCAGCGCCTCGGTGTGTGTGTGTGTGTGTGTGTGGGTGTGGCCTCAGGGTTTGGAGCGTCCGCTACAACCACAGCCACGACCAGCTGGTGTTGACGGCCAGCAGCGACAGCCGCCTCATCCTCTCCAACATGGTGTCCATCTCCTCGGAGCCATTTGGACACCTGGTGGATGACGAGGAGCTCAGCGAGGGGGAGGAGCTTCACCAGGAGGACAAGTAAGAGAGAACACTGCCTTTGACTTCAGACAGGTCACATGACTTTGATGGAACACTGCAAAACCTTGGGTTAGGGGTCAGAGGTTAGCCATCGTAGGCTTAAAGCTCGCCGTACCTGCAGCGGCGTCTGAGTGACTGTGACTAACCTAACGCAGTCGTCGGGGGCCTGGCACGCTTCCCGCCGCCCTCAGGGTCCGTTTGGTTTTGGACGGCCTTCTTATTAACACGCTATTATTTCCTCACGTGGCCTCTGTTGGTGTGAGAGGAGGGAGGGTGGACACCTGTGCAAACAGCCATCAGCTGCAGGTGATCTGTACGTGCGTGGGCGGGGTTTAAAGGTGTTTGATCGCCGCTGCTATCATGTTATTTCCTTCTCCACACCTCCTTTAAACATGATCAGGTGCAACTTTATTATTCTGGATTCACATCTTTGAGTTTTCCCCAGGCCCTCGTGAACTCTGACCTCTGTGCCGATGCTGCGATGTTATCCTTCACATCAGCTCTGTGTAAAGGCACGCTGTCAGGAGCCCATCAGGAGCCTGATGACGCGAGCGCGGCGTATTCTGAGCGCGTTATTTGATAATCATCCTCTCAGATGAAAGCTGATGGGCTGAACTCTCGGGCTCTGCGGCGCTCGCGGTGATAAAAGTGGAAACATTAAAAATGCGTTGCTGTCAAACACTTCAGGAGTTTTTCTCCGTGGCGTTTAGAGCTGATTCCCACACAGCAGGGAGATCGTCTGTAATGGTTCCAAACCTGCCGCCGTCCTCCATCCATTACGCTCCCAGTCCCCCTCTCAGCCTCGGCCGCCGCCTCTCATCGTCAATGACCGACTCTCATCCACAATTATCAGCTCTCCTTCCTAATCACCAGCACTCAGCTCCAGTTTGAACCCTCCCACTGCAGCCGCTGACCCTCTCGTCTGTGCGCTGCGTGTCCACTCCACAGTTCCTCCCGTGGGTTTGTGGGTATTTTTTTCAGACTGTACATTTTGCTTCTGGTGAAAAGGATCTGTTCAGTCTTACTGTCGAACCGTGAAGGCAAACCTGACGGCGTGTGCAGGAATTAGACTCGACCATAAAGATAATAATAATGACAGAGGCTTGATTGTGGGCGGGGCTTGGGGAGCTTCAGTCACACTAGACCAAAAAGAGGACGGCGACCTCCTTGCAACCGCAACGATCTGACAGACCGCTGTGACTGCTACGTTCATCGCCGTGGCGCTCCGTCTGCTGCGCAGCGTTTAGCTCACAGCCTGACTGAAAACATGAACACAGGCCACAAAGACCCTGACGAGCGTGCACGTGCAGGCTGCAGAGGCGTGCCTGGTGACATCATCAGCGTACCTGCTGCTCCCCTGAAACAGTCAAATGTCACGGCGGTGTCCATCCAATGACACGAGACCTAAACCCTCCGGTCCGTTAGACTAACTGGCGCCGGGCTGAGTATTTATCAGACGCGCTCGTCCCCGTTTCTCCTCCTGATGGATCCGCACGAGTGATGAGCTGAGGAGTGATTTTATTTCGGGGCACAGCCCGGAGGGAGCCGCTCGAGCCAGCGTGAAACGGTTAACGTGAAATATGATGTCAGGATTTCCCCTCAGGAGCGCTAACAGCGGCGGGCTTGGGAGGAAGTGGGGACGGCGCTAACGCTGAAGTCTGATTTAGTCTGTGCGGCGGCAGGAAGAGAGCGCTGCTTTACAG
>NW_005187725.1:209297-211600 GCF_000239375.1 Pundamilia nyererei
TGACCACTGTAAAAAATATCTGTGTTGCTTAGAAGTAAAAACTGGCCGTTGGATGAAGTTTGTGTTTGTGTGCTTCTTTAACGTTGGCTGTGACGTCAGTGGGCGGGGTCACAGGTACGCAGGGCTACAGATCCAAACACGGCTGAGACGGCGCCGTCTTTTCTTCGTGACAACAAATCTTTAACAAAAGTGTTGTTTAGTTCTTGTCATAATTTCAGCATGTAAGCTAGTTTTAGTCTAAACTCGACTCAGTTTAATTAAAGGTGTAAAAGTTACAAAACACACCACACGTCTTAACAATGCGATGTCATTAAGCAGTGATGTCACTGTGGCTACCTCCATCTTTTATATACAGTCTGTGGTTTTGGCCCATCAGCGCACCAGCATCAGAACAGGAAATATTTCCGCTTCCTCTAACTTCGGTCCTCGCTCCCCTGCCGCCCACGCCGTAGTCCTCCCCTCTCTGTGGATTCGTACAGTGCGTGCCGAGGCCGATCGATGGCAGCGACAGTTCAGACGGCTCTGACGGGCCTTTTAATTGCAGCTCGACTCCAACCATCACAGCTCCACACACACAATGAAGGAGGAGCCGTGCACTTCATTAGGTATGCCAGTCAGCGCCAGCAGAGCTGTGGCTGAATACTCAACGTATGCATCTGTCTAATCACAGAGGCTGCTCACACACACACTCGGAGGCCTCGTTGCCCCGCAGTCAATTATTAAGAAGAGGGATCAGGGTGGAGATGCAGAGGGACGGCGAGAGTCGCCTCCTTCCTGTCGCGTGCAGACGTGTGAGGGCAAGTGTGACACAGTATGAAATTATGAATGCAGCTTTCTGACCCATCAGTCAATCCGCCTGCTAATAACCGCTGAGTGTTTGCATGCCAATCGATGACAGCACCTTTTTAGTATGCCTGCGACAAATTACATTAGCTGTGATGCATCGATGGTCGATGTGGAGATTTGGATGCGTGCTGACAGCGTGAATAACCTGCATCATATTTGGCTGCTATTTACAGCCTGCGGCGTTTTCCCAGCCAAGAACACGTGATGTCAGCTGGTGGGTGAAGCAGGGATCTGTCATTACCCTCCAACATCAAACCCCTCACGTGCTTTCTCACACTTAATCCTCTTCTTCAGAGCGGTTCTGTTTCCAGAATCAAACTCTGAGCCTCCTCCGAGTCAAACGCCACCCAGAGTCTGTGGCTCTGACCTCCACCAAAGACCAGAAACCACGCTTGTTACCCGAGAGTGGGAAGGTCTTTCAAACTGGAAGGGTGATGTCACGGTCAGCTCAGCCAATAGTTATAGAGCCGATGATGCAAAGACAGGACACAAGGAGAACATGGAAGCTCGTTCCAGGTCTGGGGACGAGTTCACTGAAGGAAAGGAGGCAGATCCTGGTGAGTCCACAGACATTTCCAACGGAGAACGACGCTGATTCAGGGCGCTCAGAGGGCTTTTTTCCCAGAGGGGGAAGTTGATGGTGACATTTAGATATTTACTTTTACTTCCTGTGTCTCGTCCACCATGATTAGCGTCAGCTGTGTTTGTTTCCTGTTATATCAGTGCGTCACAGCCTCAGCTCCTCGTCGTGCTCTTTGTTTCCTGCCTGTGAGCGTTTCTGCCACGTCGGCCTCCTGCAGCAGAGTGACGTCTTAGTTCTTGGTTATTTAACTGCGCTGTGTCCACATCCACACGCCTCACGACAAAGACGACCGAAGCTCAAACAGCCAAACTGCAACTCCACCGCCTCCCCGAGTGACCTCTGTGTGACCTCTGTGTATTAGTCTGTTCAGTCTGTCCATCTAAGCGCCTTTGGGCTGTGGATCCTGAGATTCTCATGATGGATGCGGCATGTGTGATGATGTCATGATGATGTCATGACATCATGGACCAGCGGCTTGTTGAATCTGAGCCAATGAGAATTAAGGCAGCTGTGTTCACTTATTGGTGTGAAGCTGATGTCTCCCATCCTGAAGCTGCTCCTCGACACGAATGGAGTGCTGCAGGTCACGTGACCGAGGCGCTGTACGCGGCGGCCACCTGGGCCTCCTCGGGTCGCGACCCTTTTGACCCTGATGCAACGTGACAGCATTGCTGTGGCTGCCGGGAGCCTCATGCGTGCTAGTGCAGTCACTCAGGAGACGGGGATAACCGCTGAAATATTCACGACGCCGGGAAACGGGATGCCGTTTTCTCCGCACCTATGACAGAAGTATGTTTTTGAAGCTTCTGCAATCAAACCGAGGAGGAAACTGCCACAGAGACGTGATGACTGCACGTCTTTGTTCCTCCTGCAA
>NW_005187725.1:212789-217135 GCF_000239375.1 Pundamilia nyererei
CCTCGGTGCTCGTCATTGTCCGGCTTTGTCTGGCTGACCGACCCTCCTTTCTTCCGGGGTGAAAGGGACCACAATGGATGATGAGCTATAGCGCTGCGGCGTGCGCCCACCTCCCTTCTCCCACCTTGCTGTTCTTCAATTATTGAACAAGCACACAGAGTAGATCCAGGGTTATTTATGGGCCTTGCTACCACGACGCACATGTAATTACCTCTCAAACGGCGTAATTGCGCTCATTTCTCATGTCCAGTGCCGACACTCGCCCCCCTGTGCCCTCGTGGTGTCTCCATGGAGATTGAGAGGCGGTTGCTGTTGAAGGACATCACGGGTCATAGGTTGAATGTTGGATTGGATTATTTGATGGTAGGTTGGAGAGGAGAAGCTGCTTGTTCATATGTTACAATAAAACGATTGTTTTTTCTCCCTCAACTTGTGCACGTGCATCTGTGCAGGCAGAGGTCTGTAAACTGTTGAAATCACCAAGTTTGGTTTGTTTCTACTTTTTTCTGGTTTTAATCTTTAAAGTGATTTGTTTGTCATCTGCGGTCTGCCGATCGAAACACGTCCACGCCACGAGCCGTGCAGCTCTGCAGGTTTCTGCAGCTGTAGTTCACGTCCATACGCAGGTTCTCTGTTACTTCAAACACATTTAACACGACTTCACACACTCACACAAAAATCACTCATTAACAGATACCATTGTTAATGTCACTGAACATAAAGAAGGATTACTTTTTGTCAGATATCAAGTCAAACCAGCCATAAGACACCTTCTTACCTGTGGGGCATTATGAGTCCATTATATCTGCCGTGATTCGTCTCATCGTGCACAGGTCAGTTTTTCTAACCTTGCTTTAAACTTATTAATAATGTTGATTAAATAAATGAACCTACTGAGCCTAATGTTCAATAGTAAGGTTAAATATATTTTAATCCACATCCAGACATTTATCCTGGCTGGAGACAAAGAGGTACAATCATCATAATGATTGTAACTGCTTTGGTTTGTAGCATCTGTCATTGATTCAATTATTTACTACAAATAAAAAGTGTGTTTCTTTACTGTGTTTGTAGAAACTGTGTGATCGAGGCTGCTAAATGAATGTACACTGTTTTGACACAAAATACATGAATACCATACAATCTTTACACGTTCATATGCTTTATAAAAGTATGTTTCAACTGTCACCGAAGGGTTTCACAAATATTTTAAGTACTGGCAAGTTTTATGACTTCTGGTGCAGCCATTCTGTACCATTAACTGAGACGGTCAGGGCAAATAGCAGAGACAGGAGGATTCAATATTTTGTAGTTCACTGGGCAAGCACTGCCTGCCTTGCTTGCCCTGACAGAACCCCAACTTCCTCACAGATGTCAAGCCGTCTGTTATTATTTAAACATTAGATCAGGGGTCCCCAATCCCAGTCCATGAGGGTTGAGGAGGTCATTTATCAATTTAAATCAGCTGTGATGGATCAGGGACACATCTAAAACCTGCAGGGACACCGGTCCTCGTGGACTGGGATTGGGCACGCCTGCATTAGATAGATTCTAATGTTTAATAGGTTAAATATATTTACTCAACATCACTAAAACATTTATCCTGGCTGGAGATAAGAAAGTATACTATTTTCTTAGTGATGATGTCAGTGGTGTTTCACTGTTAATCATGGTGCAAAAACGATAAATCTCAAAATTCAACATTGATTCAATTAAACGCGACTATCAGGTTTAAGTTGTTGGATTCCTGTCGATCATCACTTTCTGTATTATTTCAATCATAATTGAGTGTGTAAAAGTGAATTTTCATCCATGTTCAGTGAAACTTTAATGAATTTTCAGTTAGAGAAATTAGATTCAGTTAGTTTTTAATTCATGTCTATTTTTAGATTTCACTGGGCATGCTCTGCCTGCCGTGCTTGCCCCGAGGGAACCCCACTAACATGGAAAAACTGTCTGATACCAACATACTTGGTGAACCTTAGTTTGCTTCATTGCTAAAAAATACTGTGTCCACATGCTTTTGTCCCTTTTTTCTTATCACATGCCAGAAAAAAATCTTAACAAACCAAAATTCTTCATATAACGTGAATTAATTATTTTTGTTTTCGCCTTGAACCAGCTAGAAATACACGCAACATCCTCCTTGTGCTTCCCTTTGTGACCTCAGCTTTTGGATGTGAGGCTGATTGACTAATGATTGAAGTGACTGCTGAGTTCGTCACTGGCATCCCGGCAATACAGAGTGACAGTTTGTATGTGTTTGATCAATGGTGCATAGCTCGGGGACAGAGCGAGAGCAGGGGCTACGGCGACTCTCAAACCTCTTTGTCAATCAAACGGCCCTCGAACGGCACCCCATGAAATCCATTAAAACCAATTTAGCCCGAGCTGCACAGCTCAGAGCTCCATGAACGCTCAGCCCATGGTGAATTAATGATGGATTTTCAAAACTTTGGTGGTTTGAGCTGATTGCTGAGTATTATTTCCACGACCTGGTGTGTCATTCATTATTATGTGTTGAAAAGCGCTCTCAGTGAGGGATCGCTCAACATCAAGTCCATACAGGCTGATCTGATTTTAAAAACGGTGTTTTTTGTTCCATTTCCTTTGCTCTTACAAAATAATTCTGCTGTTCTGTCGAGTGAGGGGATGGGCTGATTGATGGACCGACTTCCTTTTGATTCCCCCCCGGTAACATTCTTCTGACTCAGAAACTATTTCTATAAAGTGCTGCTGCTTCTGGACTGTAACTTATTTACCTGTCCAAAAGGTAAAACTTTCACCTCACTTAGAGCTCAGTCTATTGATCGTTAAAGCTCTGACAGGTACAAAAATACGGATTTGATTTGAAATGTTAGGCCTCTCAGGAAGTCGAAAATCAGAAAATCCAACAAATGTACAAAACTTGGGCGAACACAAAAGAAAAAATGTCACAGGTGACTCTTTGAAAGTGTAATCGTTTCTATCTTGATAGAAACAGCAGGAAACAGCAGGATTATATACAAACATGTTATCATATTTCCTGCTTCCTGTTCCACTGAGCTCGATGTTCATGCTGCAGATGGTTTCAAACACTCACTGAATCACAGTTTTTCTACTCATGGATCTGTATGACGTCCCAGAGAGAGGATATCTCTATTAAGGTTGTCCCAGAAGCCCCACCCATTATGAAGGCTGGGCAATCAGAACGTTGGCTTAAAGGAGGGAGGAGCTTGTTTCAGACGAAGCATGAACTGAGGCCCAGAATCAGATAAAGAAGGATTATTGTGAGCTGTGAGTCGTACAAAGCTGCTCTGGTCCACCAATGACAAATTAGAGCAGACTTGATCTACTTTAAAGCAAAGGTCGAGTTTGCAGATGCGTTTGGTCCTAAAGGAGACCGAATGTCTGCCCTGTAACCATCTGTTGTGTTTTTGTAGCTCCAGGGTCTCGGGGGTGGGCAGCAACACCCTCACCTCCACCTGTCCACAGGGGACAGCCAGGTGTTCCCAGATGGGAGACACCTTCCTTCCTTTTTTCCTGTTTGCATTTCCACAGCTAGCAGCAGCTCAGCATCACGTCTTGTTGTGCTCTTTTATTTTCTCCTGATCCAGTTTCCGCCTCGTCTCCTTTCCCCTCACGCTCCTTCACTGCCTCGTGGCAAGTGGAGGGGAAACCGGAGGCTGATGAGCCACATGTCATATTTGCTCCGTCACATATGAGGCTAATAAAGCCAGCTTCAGTCTCTGTTTTCTTTCATTTTTAAGGCTAACACAAGGAGGGTTCACTGATGTTTGCACTGCACTGTTGAAGTGTTGCACCGGTCAACCTCTGTCTGGACCCGTGACACGCAGCAGGAGGTCAAACAGGCAGGAAAACGTGAGCTCGAATGACTGTGACGGTCCTGTTCTCGCACTGCAGACCCACAAACAAGTATGTACATATTGTACAAATGACCCCAGAGTCTTCTGGATGGCGCCCTCCAAAAACGCCGTATGAAAACGGTGTTGCAGCATCACCAGCCTCAGCTCGCTGCAGCTGCAGCCTGTTCATGTTAAACACACGTGGCCTGAAACTGAAACTCTTCTCGCTGCTCTGATGAATCAACTGCGGACATTTCCTGTCCAGCCTTCGCTTCAGCCTCGGCTCCTGTTTTGGTTTATTCAGGTGAATAAATCTGGCGATACCTTTTTCTCATGTGAGCTAACAGCTAACATACTGTATTCTGCACGTTACCTGCTCTCAGTGCTTCTCCTCGTCTGTGCTGCACGCACACACCGCTGCGTGACTGTCATAGCGCTGACGCACTGATGCATGTGGATGAGCTACCAGGCAGCAGGGCTGTGTGTGTGTGTGTGTGTGTG
>NW_005187725.1:217205-228455 GCF_000239375.1 Pundamilia nyererei
GTGCGTGTGCGTGTGTGTGTGTGTCCTCCTCTGACCCCCCGGCTGTTCCTCTGTCATGCTGCTCTCTCTCTCCTCCTTGCTCACTCGCTCATATCAGACATGTCATCTGCCGCAGAGCGCTCGGACACACTCGTGGGAGCCGCCTGACCCAGATCTGTCTTCTTTGCCCAGTTGACCACACACACACACACACACACACTTGACATTTGGGTCTCTGACAGGACATCAGGTGAGGACAGAGGAGCCCAGGTGACGGAGAGAAGCAGTGAACCTTTGCTGTGATATCGGCCCTGTGAGCCCGTGAACACGCTCACGCTCGTCTCCACGCCGTGTTTGCCTGTCAGGAATGGAGGCACTCTTTTTTTCGTGGCTTTGGAGGCCTGACTCAGAGGCGTGTTTGTTATTTGTCCTCCTTTGAACAGCCAATCAGGAAGTGGATGACGGGATGTTGTCATTACATCCGGTTTGTGCATTTACACTTGTTTACTTTTAGATTTGGTTTTCATTCCAGCTCTTTCTGGTCACTGATCCTTCGATCACAGATGATCAGGTTGTACGGACGCCCTGTTTTCTTAAAAGCAACAATGCATGTAAAGAATGTGCCGGGTGAGCACATTTAGAGTCGAATAAAAAGTAAGATTAATGTTAGTGTTGATGATTTTAAACTGTTTGACTTATTGACAGGCGATGCTGGATTTATGGAACTCAAAGTTTCTGATGCTGTGCCAAAAACTCTTCGCCTCCATTTAAACTGCTGTAACGTGATGAAGTCAGATATCTCTCCTTAACGCCATCGAGTCGTTCTGAGCCCCTAAGAACAACCGTATCACGGGGCACAGCTTTAATATAGATCCTTTATTTATCCGCGTAAAAAGTCTGATTCCAGAGAGCTCGGATCACCAGGGCAGCAACAGCAATCACAGCCACATAACGATATTTAAACTGCGCTGCAGACACAAAAACACAGAGGTAACACGGGTCATTTCAAAGATATTAGACCTAAAACTGACACGGAAACACTGGAATTCACTTTCCGGCACTACAGCGGCCCTCAGAGCGCAGCGGCCCCGGGGTCTTTCACACATTACTTGTTAACCTTTCTCACCACAGACGCACCGCCGTCACCGAGGAGGGTGCAAAAAGACTTCTGCTGTTAGAGGAGGTGTTGGGAACACGGCATGCCTCTGGAAACACGTTCCTGCTGAGTTTACGGGATTGGTCACTCCTGTCGGGAATGCTTATTGGCGAACAAATTTCCTGGATGATCCCTTTTCTGACTCTTCCCATGATCAGGTGCTTCGTAATGGAGCGTCGTAAACTTTTCCTCACTTTTAGTTTATTTTCTATAAAAATCCAGAAACTTTGACATCAGGACTGCCGCTTTATGTTCTTTAGGCGTTGTGTTTCGGCTCGACGTACACCTCGGCAGCAGACTCGCCGGCGACCAACAGGTAAGGCGTAGGTGTTCGTCAGTCACACGGCGCCCCGTGAAATCCATTAAAACTCATTTGCCCGGCTCAGAGCTCCATGAACGCTCAGCTCTGGTGAATTAATGATGGATTTTCAAACTTTGGTGGTTTCTCTTGATTGCTGAGCCTTATTATGGAGCCATTCATTACTACATGCTGCAGAGTGCTCTGAGTGAGAGCACAGGCTGCTCTGATATTTAAAAAACACACTTTTTCTCTTTTCTTTACGATGATTTTTCTGCTCCGGGACTGAAAGTTTCGATGTGAGGAACCTGCTGCATGCCACCAAACCACAGATCTTCCTCGGGAGGAGGCGGGAGCTCCTCCTCATCCTCGTTTGGTGCAGCGTGCGTTGCTCAGAGACTCTCGAGAGCATGGCTCAGGGTTATTTTTTCACCTGTCATTCAGCATGGGTTTGCTTCTTCAAACAGATCTCTGTCATCTCTCAGCTGCCGGCGCCTCCGTGCAGGTAACGTCACAGATTTACGGCCCGAGAGTTCAAAGCGCCGTCGCCACACAAGTGGGCTAAAGATAGAAACCAGCCTGAAGACGAAGCAGCAGAAACACGACTGAAACGCAGACGCTCGATAGCGTGTGAGGACCACCAGGATTATTCCTCCACCTGTGGCATCACACAAAGAGCCCAAGGAAACGGCTCCTCCCTATCCACTCCAAAAGGCACCTCAGACAAGGATGATTGAATCCGGGACGCACTCTCACTCCAAGATTTCTCGTGGTCTGTTTTCTGGTTTCCACAGCCTCGTTGTGGGATTACGCTCTGCATCGTTAAAGCTAAGAAAGAAACGTGCGAGCACATCGTTGGAAACAGGAGTGGAAAAACAGAAATAAGAGCCACACTGTGGAACCATAATCAACACCACAGTGTAATTATTTTAGCCTCCAGTGTGCATTTACCCCAACACTCAGCTCCTTCTTCTGCAGCCACGTGGTGCTGAGTCATATTAACCCTGATTGTATGTGATGAATATTTGATCAAACTAAATGTAAACGTGTGCCCAGCTCCATTCACACTGTGGGTTTAGTGCAGGAGGGGGTGGAGAAATGATCATCACTTCCTTCAGGTCCATGGAGTCTGTCCTTTGCCTTTAAGCCTCCACTACCCAGCAAACATGGAGAACATTTCTCCAGGCAAAACAGCAAAACTGGAAATCCACAGAAAACAGAGAAGAAGCATCGACCTTACTGTTGGAATAAAGGCAGAAAGTCTCCAGTTTTCCACGTCTTCCTCTTGTGACAGAAATCTGCTCTGATTTGGACCCGAACATTAAAGTCAGATTCAGTGTCAGAGGTGGAAAAGTGAAAACAGTCGCATCAGCAGCAGATCTCCACCTTTCTATGTCTGGAACGTTTTCATCTTTCTTCTCAAAAATGTTTTCTGCTCCTCGGTCCCAGACTCATAACGTTTTGCCCAGGTGGACCCTCTGTGGTAGCCTATGCCACCAAGTCCAAAACACCAGCCTCACTTCTGGATTCATCTCCGTCTGCACAACAAACATGTACGACCCCGCAGCCATGACACGAGAAGGGAGGGTAACCCCCCGGACAGGTCGCCACTCATTCCTGCTCACACTCACACCTATGTGCAGCTTAAGGTCAGCCGAATCAGCCGATCCTAACTTGGGGCTGGAGTACGCGCAGTGAACCCACGCAGACGCAGGAGGAACGTGCAAACTCGCTGCCTGTTTATCAAACACAGAAAAGCCCAGGATTCAAACCCAGGACCTTCCTGCTGTGAGGCGACAGTGCTAACCACCATGCCCCAATAAACTTAAGTCAGTTAAATTCACTTATACAGCGCTAATTCACAACAACAGTTGCGTCAAGGTGCTTTATACTGTAAGGTAAGGACCTACAATAACACAGAGAAACCCCACCAATGAGATTAACCTCTATGAGCGAGCACTCGGCAACAGCAGGAAGGAAAAACTTCCTGTGCGGCTCCTGTGAGCTGGGTGTGGGGGGCGGGGGGGCAGTGGCTGTAATCCTCTCCTCTCCACAGTCAGAGTCACCCTGGCTTCATCGCGTTTGAAGATGGCGATGGTGAAAATGCTTCCAGGTGATGTCACAGTGACCACGTCCATCTTTTATATACAGTCTGTGTTTCGCATGCACAGATGTTTATCTTTCCTGTTTTCTTGAGCAGGAGCGTCTCACGTGCACACAAACTTCCTTTGGTTAGGACGTCCAACAAAGACCCGCAGCAGATGATGACATGATTTTTTATCGTAACCGGGAGAGACGGTTATTCAACGCTGAAACCTTTCTAAACACCGTTTCCCGTCTCCCTCTGTGAATTAGTGCTGCGCTGAAGCTTCATTCATGCCTGTGACAGTCGACTCTCTGAGGTGCGCCTCCTTTATCTCCACGGCCTCCCTGTTTCTGTGTGTGCGCCTGCTATAATAAGCCTCTCTCTCCATCTCCCTCCCTCCTGCCTTCCAGTTCCACTTCTCTGAGCGATGCGGGTGGAGGAGGAAGTGACCTATATAGGCTGCATCTCTCTCTCTCTTCAGTCTGCTCCAGCTTCCTGCCTCTCCACCGTGTGTGCGTCTGTGTGTGTGCGTCTGTGTGTGTGCGTGTGCGCATGGTGGAAATGAATAATTCAGCGGATGCCTCAACATGGCCGCCTTCAATAAAACCATCCCCCTTAATGAGTCTTAATGACAGCCACAGCGTGGAGACAATCAAAGTGTGTGTGATTGTGTGTTATTGTACGTGTGTGTGCGTGCAGGCAGTGTGTGGGTGGGTAGGCAGGGCGCAGCGGTGATGCCTGGGTAATGGCGTGCGTGCGTGGCGAGCGCGCCTGCGTGCTTGCAGGTGAGAGCGAGCGCTGCCTTTGCCCCGGGCTCTGTCAGGCTTGCTCTGGGTAATATTACCTGAGACTTTGAAAAGAACATGAAAGCTGACTTCTCAGCAGGGGAGGTGCGAGGAGAAGCTCGCTGGGGTGGAGCAGCTGAGGAGAGGAGCAGCTCGCCTCCCTTCAGCTCTTCAGGCTGTTTGTGGGTTTGAACTCTAAAATGACTTCATCCTTCCTCCTCCTCCTTCTCCAAGTGTGTTCACAGCATCCCTCTGTCTGTTTCCCCTCTTTGACCACTTTATCACGCTGACTGGAGGCTCCTCCTCTTTCAGTTTAGACATTCATGTCTGACAAAAGGGAAAAAACAGCGTCTCATTTCAGCGATCGTGTTCCCGACAGCTGCGTTCCAACCAAAATATGCATACGACCATAAACACGCCTGCAACGTAAACATGTCTTCTTGACTTTGTTTTTATCATCACGGGCCCTGAAACCTACACTCCTTCTAGAGTCCAGCAGGGGGCGACTCCTCTGAAGTCTGATTGGATAGAAGTCTGAGAACGTGAGCGTCCTGCTCAGCTGATCTGTGAGCTCAGTGATGATGATGAGTTTACGCGTCAGCTGACTTAAGTCTGACTGAAGAAAACATGAAGTTATTTGGGAAATTATGGAGTCAGAGAGTCGCAGAAAGAATTGAAGAAAACTATAAAATACACGCTAGGCTGTAGTGAAATGTCCCCAAAGGGCTCATGTAGGTATGCAGGTGAGCCATCAATACGTGCAGTTCCTCTAATGTCCACCGGAGGCTCTAAAGCAGAAATTAACATGTTTACAGGCTGATCTCTGTGCCGAGGTATGAAAGGCGTGGAGTATTTGTAATGCAGTTTGAGCTGCACAGCACTGTCGCATTCAGCATCTGCATGATGGCAGCTTATAGTTTCAGCCCTGCATCTCTTCAGTAGCTCCTCAGGCCTCATGTCACTGGTTCAGCATCATTGGTTGGTCCGTGTGTAAACTGTATGTATAAAGTAAAAAGCTTAATAACAATAAAGTAATGAACCTGCTCTGGGTTCAGCTGTTTGAATAATGCAGGTATCAGTCAGGGAGGTGACACCGTCACAGCACATGGTTTTTTGATGGTTTTCAGCTTTTTTTTTGCAGATTTTCAGGTCTCAGATTTTTGATTATGTTACTAGCGAGAGTTTTTTGTTCCCTTTAAGAAGCTGATCACGGCGTCACACAGCTGAGGTCTCACCTGTGCTCTTTGCTGTATCGATGTTTGATGAGCGATTATATTTAATGCTGATTTTTAACATGTTAGTTGGAATGAATGTTGTGTTTTTAATCTTTTATTGGTGAGCAGTTTGTTTCGCTGCATCTGATATTAAGCGAACTATAGAAATACATTTTGGGAACCACACAGTGATAATGAGAATGCTCGATATGATGCAGAGGAGACATGAGTGGCACTGCAGGTTTAATCATGAAAATGTGAGATTTTACCTTCTGCCGAGTTTTTTGTGGCATCCTGACGATAAGAGCCTCTGCAGTGTCGCCGTCCTTCAGTTCTTTGTGGCTCCAAACCTGCTGGTGCCAAACAGACCACACTCTGATGATCTGCCATGAAGGACCCACATACCAGTCGTACCATCCCCCTCCTTCCATCCCTGGTGTGAAATCGTCAGTCTGTGGATAAAAAAGTAGGAGCTACAAGAGTCTCAAAAAGAGAGCTTCACCTGTGTGCATCTGTGAGAAGATCGACCGCCGCACCGGAGGTAACGCTGACAGCCTCAGAGCTGATTTCTTGTTTTAGTTAAAAAGTTTTTTACGACTCCAAAAATATCCAAACTGCTCTAAAATTAGCCCATAAACTGTATATAAAAGATGGCAGTAACGACACTGACTTAACTCATGTAACCCAGCAGAGTGTTCAGAGCCCTCCCCCAGAGAAAATATTACCCATCATGCATCATGTTTTATTCAATAAGAATAAACTCTCCAGGAAGAAGTTTACTTACTTGTATCCGGTCAGACAGAGGCGCCCCTGCTGAAAACTGTGGGATACTTATCGATGTTTTAAATGTCTCACATTTCAAAGTAGATCTCACAGCTTCCTGATGGAAGACTATAATTTTTCTAAAAGAATAGCCTCAGTTAACTTTTCTGTTGATCACAGCATAGACAGAGGCTTTTATTTTGATAGACAGGTGTGACTATCAAAATAAAAGCCCCATGACAGCTAATATAAATTAGGATGCTTTCAAATCTCCACCACAGACATGAATTTAGCTTCTGGAAACTTTTCCGTCTCGTCCTCTCTGAGTTAACTTTCGCTTCGTTTGTGTGAAGCTTGTTCATGAACACAAACTTTCATAACTGCATAAACTATAAAGTACTTGATGTATTATGGTAAATACCACCTGATTATAATCATAATGATGCCCTCAAATTGCTATAAAATCCACCTGTTCTGTTGGTGCGTGGGTGGTTTCTCTCACTAATGTGACCCCAGAGTAAAAAGAGGAACGTGATGTGAAGCTAACACAGCGTGATGAGAGTCAGCGAGGTTTCAGAGGACCTGGAGGAAGACAGAATATTTGATGGGCTTCAGCGCAGTGCTGCTGCAGAGCTACAACACAAGCATCTGGACCGACAGGACTGAGAGCTGCAGCAGGCAGGAACAAGAAGGAAGAAGGAACAGCCAATCACTGTTCGCTGGCCGTTATAAGCCCTTCCCACCACAGAGGCACATGCATGTTACCTACAGGATTTGAAACCATGCTGATGAACCCCTCGCATCATCACGTTCAGCACAGGTGTGTTCACCTGCAGGGACAGGCGGCTGCTGCTAACGTTAGCCACACTCGTGTTTGTGCCTCCAAATGTGGATTCCTGCTCAGTGAAAGGTTAGCGCGACTCTGCTGGAGGCCTCGTAGTGACAGAGCCTTTAATAAATATTCAATCAATTATTACGTGAAAATAAATGAATATTAAATAAAAATTTACAGAAAAGAAAACGTCAGCATGACTCAGCTGAAGTTTAAAACCACGCTTTAACATGCACAGATGACCTGTGAAGCTTCACTCGGGTGCTCACTTTCCTGTAACTGAATGTTCACCTCATTACTTTGATCAACAGAGTGAATATTTCCTCAAGAAGCTCCAAGAAAGGAGAAAGAACCCCAAAATGAAGCTTTTACGTTTCTTTTCAGTCCATTTTCCTCTTGATCAGCTTCCATCTCAAACTCATTCCACCCAAAATATCACTTCCAGCCCCCTGACCCCGTCTTTTGTGTCTCGGTTCGTCTGCTGCAGGCGGCGCCGCGCTGCCTGTTGTGTTCCAAAAAACCACGATGACTCTGTCGGCGCCCACCCGGCAGCAGATGTACGGGCCACGGCGGGCACGCCGGTGTCACTGCCCAAACAGCTGTGCCACCAGAGGTGGGAAGTCTCCCTGGCAATGATGGATGAGTCGGACAAGTTTCAGCGCCGCACAACTTGTAGACCCTGGAGTCTCACAGCAACTCACGGAGCAACAACACAGGCTCTTTGGGACGGGAACCTACAATCGGTGTTTCAATAAATAATAATAATAAAAAACGGACAGATGTGCAATTAATTTTCATCAGCAGGCAATATTTACTGCATCTATAAATCTTAATCATGTAAGCACGCCTGCAACAAGGTGTGAAAGCAGTAGATTACAGCCGATATGCCTTCTTATGTCCTCGTATTCAAACATCCGCCCGGGGTCAAAATCAGAAAGTTCGACATCAGGGTCAGCCGTGGGTGGGCGGGACTTTCACAATAAAATCCTTCATGAAATGAAAGTTTGAGTTTGTCACCATCTGAGCTCAGCTCACGTATCTGTTTGTGGCAAACTGCAGCGTGCAGGCAGCGTCTTCACCACGTCGGCTTTAAAGCTTCAGATTTTAATTTTACTGATTCAGATTATTAATGTAAAACTGTAACAATCCTATTAACGCTGCTCTGTTCTCACAGGTGACGCTTGTGTCCCTGTGAAACAGTTACAGTGACAAACAATATGTGGAAGAAACTGGAAAAATCAAAGGAAATGGTTCACGTGTGATGGCTCGAACTCCTGTTTTCGCACTGTCACCAGCCTGACTCCTAACACCGACTTTGCTGCCCTGTATCTTACTCTGGGACACTTGCGTGGGCGTGGCCTGTGGCTCTTTGTCCGACCAGACCGAGGGCCGTGAGCCGTGGATCAGAGCGTCCACAGACTGCTGCTGCTCAGAAGAAGAGGACCCCTTCACAGAGGCGTTTGCGAGCGCTGACGTGCGCCTCCAAACCGAGAGCTTCGTGCTGAGCTGCTCCTGGTGGAGGTGATTTTATGGGCCCAGCCTTCAGTTTAAGATCACACTGAATACAAAATAGAGTCACTTTAAAGGATGGAAAACAGAGGGCAGGAACAGCCGATCATTTGTTGGAGGAGAAGCTGTAACGCACATTTGCCACTGTGGAGGTTACTTCATCTTTCAGCTCTTTTTTCCTTTTTATTGCTTCCTTTCATGTGGTTCTCAGGTGCTCTCACTGACCAGCTCAGCCAGTTTGATTATTCTATATTTTTCCCCAGTTCTCTCAGAGCTGTAGTCAGTGCATCAGCCCAGATTTTACTATAACATGAAACCATAAGCAGCCATTTTTTTGCTTCCTCACAAAGTAAAAAGCAGTTTTTTTCTCTGTTTACAGGTCTGGAAATATCTCATCCTCCCAAACTAGTGCTGGGACTCTGGGACCTGACAGCTTAATAGAATGATCGCTCAAATCGACTTAATACTGCAAATTGGAAGTGCAAAGGTGCTGAGGGAGTTTACACAAAAACTCCTCTTTGGGGAGTAAACAGGAAGTTTCAGCGTGAAACATGTCAACAATCAGAAAGCGGTCCAAAACGGAGGTCAGGTGAACCTCAGCGGCGCCCCAGAGGAGCCACATTTGAATAAAATCTCATTCGACTGTTTGCAGTTTGTTTCCTGCGGCGCTGCCCTCACGCTAGCAGCACCGCAATTAGGCGACGGGTGACACTGGTTGTGTTTCTCATGGTTTGCTGCACACGCCTTCTGTTCCAACATCGCATCTCCCACAGCCTCGTGGGTAAGAGGAGACGTGGAGGAAAGAGGAGAAAGACAAATCTCCCCTCCTCTGTTTATATGTGACTGAATATTTTGTATGCACAGCCGGTCTCCTCCCCTCTGAAGGCCGGCTAAAGCGGCGTGCTGCTGAGGAGATAAGGACGTCTCGGTGCTGTAGTGATCGGCTCTTGGCGACCTGAAGTGGTTAGTAGACTCTCGTGCTGCCTGCAAAGGATTCCAACCAACCCCAATACCAAAGAAGAAGAAATAAAGACGAGGCAGAGCGGTGTGCGGCAGCTGTTTATCTGGACGCTAACAGTTCTGACTGCAGGACACACTTTAAGAGTTAGTTAACTTCAGCTGTTTCAGAGATTTATTTTCACAGTTGCTCCTGCAGGTGCGCCGTGATCGTCACCACTGTGAGCACAGCTGAATGAGCTTGGACAGTTTGCAGGTCTACAGCATTCAGGTGTGTTAGCACATCCCACAGGAGTGGGCAGGCCAGCAAATTCACCCCGAGGTCACACCTCAGACTCTACAGGTTAAAGGTCAAAGTTAGGAAGGAAAAAGCCTCGTCTGTCTACAAGAACATGGCTTATTTTTGCAAAGCTGCATCTGAACAGAGCAACGAGTTCAGGAGCAAACGGACCAAAGTGCAGATGTTTGTGCATAAAGACCTGACAGCAGCTGTGAGCACGTGGAGGAGGGATGATGAACTGTCCCAGAGTCAGTGTGAGGACGTCTGTCCCACAGATAAAGCTGGGACCAAACTGGGTCATCAGCAGGACAAAGATCCAACAGAACGGCTGAAAAAGGAAAGAACGGAGCTGCTGCAGAGCTCAGAGAGCTGTGCATGAACGAATGCTGCAGACCTAAACGACCTGAGGAAGACCGGACCAATCAGCAGGCATTGTTTAGAGGGCCAAAGAAGAACTGGAGTTTTAGATTCAGTGATTTTCAGCAGCGCTGCCTCCTGCTGAAGGTCCGTTCACGAACAAAAACCAAGCAGAGATTGAACAGCCACCTCTGGCTGTGCTGTGTGTGATTAGTCCCACTCTGCTATGTTAGCGTCCACAGTTATGCAGCTCCGCACCTTTTAATTGCATCAAAGTGAAGTTTATCCCCCTCCTGGTAATGGTACTTGGCTTTTTATTCTGGCAGCAATACTGCTGCTCATAACTTCCATCATCAGCATGTCACAGAGCTGTAACCTGACTCGCAGTGCGAAATGATTTAGAGCAGAACTTGTATATAGAAAAGCTATTGATCTCCTGCCCTCAGCGAAGCCCTCCTTAAAAATTCACAGTGCCAATAAACACACATAAACCTCACCTGCAAACCCTTTGATAACATAGCAGCTAGTGGCTAATGATTGAGTGAATCTGGCAGTTATTTACAGCTGCACACTTTGCTTATTAAAAAGCGAGACGTGGCGCTCGACGAGCTGTAAATGCCCCTGAAATTTACCTTTGAGCCAACGAGCGCGCGCTCCACCTGCAGGCCGGCTTCCTCTCAGAGCGAGGGTTAAGTCCCGCAGCCGAGTCTCATCTGTGTTAACCTCACCTGGAAATAAGTTTCATCTTCCACTGTGAGTGAATAAATAGAAATATCAGAATTCCCCGCAGCACACAGCTCCTCCTATTGCACCAGATGATATCTTCTTCTACACACTGTATTCCAGTGTTGCGAAATTCCATTATGCTGCTAAAATGACTTGTCCTCCTGCTGCAAAAGGTGGCGTCCATTTGCTGATTCTATCATCGGCCGAGCGCTAACCTCTGTTTCCTGACGCACGCACACACACACATGCATGCACGCACACACACACACACACACACACACACACACACACACACACACACACACACAC
>NW_005187725.1:228475-231035 GCF_000239375.1 Pundamilia nyererei
CACACACACACACACACACACACACACACACACACACACACACACACACACACACTCTGTAATGATGTGCAGTGTTGGGTTGTTACAGGAGTTTCTTCAGATGACCAGATGGCTGCAGAGAAGCCGCCTAATGGTCCAAACACCCCTGTGTCCATTAAATACATAGGAACCAGCCACGCTCTGTATCACAGTAATGACCTATAGATATTGCTGCTACTCCTGTTGCCGTCTGTAATTGGCGTGCCGGCCATCGAACACGCACGCACACACTGATGCACTGCTGGACACCATTAGCACACACTTAGTGAATCCTGCGTGCTCTAACTTTGCTCTTAATCAGGACCGTTAGTCACATGTCAGCCTAAACAATCGCAGGGAATTTCGTTCATCACACTTCGTTCCTTTGGCCAAACTCACCTGTTTCCAACCTTTTCCATCAGGATGGCGGTGCTCCGTCACCAACATCGCCTCTCGGGGTAAGATCGGATATTCAGGGTAACGTTTATGGCAGCAAAGTATCTCAACCATTTATCCACAACTGTTGGCTCACTATTAGCTCAAACCTTCAACTTTTAGCAAACAAAAACTGTTAAAAAACCAACTTTGTGTTAATAATTTAAACCTTTAGCCATACTATGAGCTTGCAGTTTACCATTTCTCTATTTATAATCTATTTAAAGTTTTATTCACCTGTACGTTTAGCTAACTGTTTAATGGGACTTAGGGATTGCAGTGGATTCTGGGTAGTCGCCGGCATGTTGTTCTTGCTATCATGTAGCTAACATGCTAACAGGAGGGTGATCCACACGGACGCAGAAACAGTCGCTTTATTTGTGGCGATTAATCACAAACGACTGCAGGACGTCGTGGACACTTACAGCTTCGACTTTGCACTTTCAACAACTTGTAGTCTCGATAATGGCTTTCATTACATATGGTTTTATTACAACACTTTGAGTTCGGGTGCAGCAGCAGGTGCAGGAACTTGCTGACAAAGGTCAGAGGTCGCCATGAGTTCAGTCTGTTTGGGTATCGCAGTGTCGCTTTTCAGAAGCTAACGATTAGCTTTGATTCCAGCTTGGCTGCTCTGTGCCTATGAGGTGACTGTGTCATCAGTCTAAGTCACTAGTCTGATTTTTCACTTACACGAACAGCTGTATTCAGTCCGAGCTCTTTCCACCAGTCGTACATTCAGATCATTTTACCGCTAATTTTAATCAAGTATCGCAGTTTATCTTTAGTTTTAATATCATAATAATGATTATAACCTTATCTAAGCTAGCTTAAATTAATCTAATAACCTCCGAGTATACTTCCAGTGAATTTCATTCATGAGTTTATCCAGTATGCTTAGCTAATAGATACTGGGTGGGTGTATCGGGTGGAGCTTCATATCCTTCCCTGTGGTGTGCCACAAGGTTCTCTTTCAGTGCCTTTTGTCATGATCCTGGGTCCTTTTGACCCAGCGTTTTGTGTTTTCTCTTCTTGCGATTTTGGTTCTGTTCTTCCTCTGTTTAGTGTTACTCTGTTCTGCCCGTGTGTTCCTGTATCTAGTCCGCGTTTCTTAGTTTGTGTCCTTTCATGTGTAAGTTCCTGTTTTATTGTGAAGGTCTGCGTCTTATGTGAGTGTTTTCAGTTTGCCTCCCTAGTCTCGTCACGTTAATCACTCCCAGCTGTGTTCCCCACCTGTGTGTAATCTCCCTGTATTCTCTGAGTGTATTTAAGTTGTGTCTTCTGTCATAGTAGTTGCTGGTTCATCTGTGTTGTTTTCCCTCGGTCTCCCTGCGTCTCTCCATGTGTATTTCCCCGGACCTGCCTGCACCTTCGTTTCTTGTTTGTTTTGTTAGTTTTACCCAGTTTAGGTTCCAGTTTCATGTTCCCAGTGCCTTTGTTGTTTGTATTTCCTTTGTTAATAAATACTCACCTGCACCAGAGCTGCCGCGTCCTGGTCCTAAATAATTCACACGGCTTGCCCCGGCAAACCGTGACACCTTTAATGTTTCTGTCATTCCTGCTCCCTCATCAGCACATTTTGAGCAGTTTTAAGAACATTTCTGTTCGCTTCTATGCCAACGACATCTTGTTGTATGTCTCGAGATGTTCCTGAGCTGGAGATGCTGCAAAGCTGCTTAGACTCTACTGAAGCTGGACGGCTGACAGTTTTCTCCAAACTGATGAAGAGAAAACAGGTTGTTGTTTGTGTCCCTGACAGATTTGTGTCAAAGGTGACGGGAAGTCTTGGTCGCCTGAATCCTCTCTCTGAATGCTTCGCTTTTGTTTGGATCACTTGAGAAATACTGCCATGTGGAGTCACGTCACTGGAGATTGTTATTCGTGCACTCATTTCATCATCGTGGTCATTCAGTGTTCACTTGTCTTAGCGACAATGGCGTGTCCAGCGGGGTGGCCTGGGGGGGCACAGGCCACCCCCCAAACCAGACTGGCCACCCCAGGTGCCACCCCAAAGGCAAAACAATAAAATTCAATCAAATATCAATGTTTTCACGGTGACGCTCAGATATCCGAGTGTAAGTGAATGCAGCATCGCTTCTGCGCTATG
>NW_005187725.1:233166-236501 GCF_000239375.1 Pundamilia nyererei
TTTTTTTTAAACATTATCTGCCAATTAAATCTGCCACCCTTCTCCAAATCTGTGCCCCTACCTGGCCCCCCCAACAAAAATTTTCTAGACACGCCACTGCTTAGCGAAGCTTGTTTGCAACATGTGCAGAACGCAGAGTCTTCCTTTGAAGATTCTGGTTTTGGGTTTTTGAGCTGCATGGACACGCAGCAGCTTATGTCCGAGAACTTACACCCTTATGTTCCCAGAGGACCCTGAGGTCATGCGATCAGAGCTGATTGTGCAGCGCATGAGGCTGCTACCTAAAGGAGACACAGCTCCTCCATCAGTGACCTCCACACGTCTCTCTCTCTGAGACTGAGCTGCAGCCTCGTGGTCCCTTTTAAAAGCCAATAAAAACTCATCTTTGTAAGCAGCTAGTGATATTTATCTTGGTGCTTTACAACTAAAATGTTCCTACATTTTCATGTCACCCATGATGCAAATAACATCGTCCTGTTTCTTTCATGTAACTAACGTTTCTGTTTTTCTTCACATTCGTTTTCTTTTCAAATGAAACTCTAATTTCTGTATTTCAGACTAGTCGATGTGTCCACGTTGCCCCGGCGTTATAATTGTCCCAGTCTCAGGATGTCTTGACCTCAGCGGCGACCTGCTTGTTGTCAAAATGTTCTCATTACAAATGGAGACAGTGGGAGCCCCACCGCCCCCCCACGTCCTCTGGTGGGTAATTGTTCTCATGTTTATTTTTAAAGGGTGTGTTCTGTGTGCGCGATGGCATCGCAGCCGTTCAGCTTTTGGGATCATATGCAGCACATTAAACGGATTAACCTTTTTTCCCTCTGTGACGACATATCGCTGTGCATCACCGTGTCACCTCCTCTCCCCTCCCTCTCCTATCTTATCTCTCCTTCCCTTTGCCGCCTCATCCCACGCTCGCTATTTTGCTCCTCTTCTCCTGCTGCGAGGAAATCTTCACCCTTCAGGCTCAAGCATTACTGATAGCAGACTGACATGCACAGGAGACCGGAGGGCTGACGTGGGCCGGGGCGCTGAACTCTCCTCCAAGTGGCGCCGTATGTGTGCTCTTGACACGACGGGATCGTACCGGAGACGTGCAGCGTTCACCTGAATGTGAATGAAGCCTTGCATCACGTCGATGAGTCATAATGAGGCTGATAAAGCTGAACGCGGTGTCATGCATATTCACACACACACAGATCTGCGGTGTGTGTCTGTCGCAGTCACTGCGGGCCACTGCAGCGAGGCGGGGTGGGGTAGGATTTCAGATTTAATTGTTTTATAGGAGAGTGACAGGCAACCCCCCCCCCCACACACACACACACACATCCCACAATCCCTCCAGCACAGCTCAGACTGACTGAGTTCATTACAGGGACCGGGGACGGCCCTGAGGTAAACATATGTGCGGGAGATAACACGGACTGGTGTGCACGCTGCCGGTGAGCGCACACGTGTGGTGTGCATGAGTGTGTGCGCGTGCTCAGAGGTGTCATAATCAATGAGCGGCGTGCACGCGTCTGTTTCTGCTCGCTGCCCGCTCTGTGTACGCAGAGAGAGGAACAATAAGAGTGTGGGAGTAGCAAGGTGAGACTCAGATATGGAATTAAGTACGTGTTATTACTACTGGGACAGGAGGCTGGCGGCGGCCTGCACTCGCTGTTTTGGCTGCGGATAAAATAAAAGAGCACGTGCACGCTGCCGTGACGCTTAAATATTTGTGTAAATAGGTGGTGAGAAAGTTCTGGAGTTACAGCGGAGAGGAAGTAGCTGTTTAAACAGGACTATAACCAGGTTTGAAACGAGGAGCCGTGACGTGACTCGCGACGGCGTCTTCGGTTACAGCCGCTCTGCAGACCAGACGTCACATAAAAGGTTTGCTCCAAAAAGAGGGCTCACCGGCCCGTATACAACACGCGCGCCTCAATCGATTATCACATAATGACGGCCATAACGAGCCTTAATCAACATTCTCCGAACATCCTCCTGCACTAATGTACCGGCCCCTCCCACCTGCGCTCGCAGCTGATCAATTACAGAGCCATTACCCTGAATGCCTCGCAGCAGCTCTGAACATGCATGCAGTCCACTCGCTGGTCTCGATGGTGGCCGCAGCAAATGAACTTAGTGAACAATCTTGAGGATCAATCCCATCACTTAGCCAATTAGACTATAGGGAGACAGACGGCCATTACCATAAGAACCAATCGATACGCGGAGCCAGGGCCAGAGGCGGGCTGTCTGGTCCCGTGGAGCCGCCAGGGGTTTGTGTGCAGCTAATGGAGGGGAAAGGGGGCGGGGCTGGGCAGGCGTTTTGATGGACGGCTTGGACGGGCCGGGACGATGCCGACCCCGAGAGCTGGGACGTCGTAAACATGAAGGAGAGGGTGGCGTGAGGGCCGGACAGATGGACGCTGGGATCAATGGCGGAGAGCGGCGCCGCGTCACCAGCTGATTTTGCTCTCAGCGCTCTGACAGCCCTCCTTTCACACTTCAGACAGCTTAAGTGGTCGACTGAGAGCCGATCGAAGAGTTGACCAAAATTCATTGTGTGGTGCATAACTCAATATTCCTGTTTTCTTCACGTTGGGCCGTTTCGGGGCTTTTGTTCCATCACACGCGTTGTTGATCAGAGCTCCCATTACTGGGAAACACTGACAGAACTTGAATAAATGAACCCCAGACAGTAAATGCATCCTAAAAACCGTCTGCCCTGTAATTACATACATTCACAGTCGTTTCCATACAAACAAGTTGTCATATTTACGGCCGAGTGTTGAAGCTGCTGAATATGAATGGCAGCTTGTTTTCTGTGGATGCAACATTAAACCAGTCAGCGGCTGTTTGAGAGCGGCGAGGCATTCTTTATTAAGAGTCAGAGCTCAGCGCCGCCGTGACCACGTACGACCAAACTGCACTGAGCTGTCTCAGCCATCTTCCAAATCGAGGGAAAGAGGCCGTAACAGTTTCAGAGAAAGTCAGAAGACCTAACTGTAGGACACAAAAGTCCCAAAACAAGTCTTATATGTAAAATCAGCTATTAAAGACAGGCATGCATGACGAAGAACAAGAGGAATGCTGGGAAATGACCACTGAGAACAAAAATGGGTCAAAGGAAAACAAAGGAGACAAATTCAGCAAATGAAGAGGAGAAAAGTGGCAAAAACAGGAAGTGAAAACTTAAACTCTGGGGAGCAAAAACGCCACAGGTCCTCTGATGTCCAGCAGAGGCAGCAGTGAGTCAGTCCCATGTGAAAACGTAACCGATACAAAAACCCTCCTTTAGTCTGTATCGATTGTTTCCGCCTTTATAACAACCATATGGGGTTCTCTCT
>NW_005187725.1:236674-237643 GCF_000239375.1 Pundamilia nyererei
TGGTCCGTGTTTGTACTGCTGAAGCATTTTTAATGACATCATGTGACCAACAATATGGCTGCTGTGAGGTCACTGTACTAACAGACCGTCCAGGAAGTCTGAATCAGCTGATAGTCTTTCCTTTGGTACAATTACTTTATTATTTATTTCTTATAGCTCATACGACAATTATTTTTAGAGTTAGAGGTCTCGAAGTGCACAGTGGCTCCAAATCCAGCATTTTGAACACATCTTTAGAAAGCTACAGCTTTCACGCTCACATAAAATATTTTCAGTCATTAAAATGTTTCCTTCTGGGAATTTGTCAATGAACATCTACAACTTTTCATGGTTAAAGCGTGATGTGGACTGTCAGGAATCAGGACCCAAAGACGGAGTTTAAAAACAACACTGAGCTAAAAACTCCAAAACTGAGTCTGACAATCAAAGAAACAAAGATCAAAGCACAACATGGGAGGCCGAGGAGGAAGTGGAAACAGCTGAGGCAAACCAGCACAAGTGAAGACAATCACCTCAACGAGGCAGAGCAGGAAGTAAAACTAAATGTGATACCAAAATAAAACAGGAAGTGAACAGATGCAGAAATAAACTAAACATTGGCACATAAGCAAAAGGCAGGAAACTCTGAGGGGCTACATGAAGGTGAAAACCTCCCAAATAAGCAAACTGATAATCAAATCGAAGATATTTCATGATGAAGTCCAAAGACGCAGGACCACAACACAGTGAAGGGCGGAGCTGAGTGAAATATTTTTGACTGTAATCTTGAAGCCCAAAGTGACGATGAAAGCGGCTCAGCCGATGGAGATGAGACGGGTTAACTTCTTGCATAAAAATGACTGAAAATCATCAATGATGTCGTGAGATGTCCTAGGATACAGTGGGGCAAAAAAGTATTTAGTCAGCCACCGACTGTGCAAGTTCCCCCACCTAAAATGATGACAGAGGTCAGTAATTTGCACCAGAGGT
>NW_005187725.1:239051-240432 GCF_000239375.1 Pundamilia nyererei
GTACCTCTGGTGCAAATTACTGACCTCTGTCATCATTTTAGGTGGGGGAACTTGCACAATCGGTGGCTGACTAAATACTTTTTTGCCCCACTGTATGTGCCACAGATAAAGGGAACGTTAAAAAGGATTGTTGTGTGAAATCTAACGAGCCCACTCGTTTAGCGGCTGAAAGCGCTCGGCTGATTGAGGGTTACGGGGACGTCTTTTTCAGAGCGAGTTTACACGTATCCGTTTCTGTTGTGTTATAAGAAGAGATGAGAATTTGTGGGGTTGCCTAGCAATGTGACTCTAACGGTGGCCTGTCTGTCATCCAGTGTGTGCGTGTCGGTGGAAACGGTTGTTATGTGTGGGATGTCTCGTCTTTGTAGGGTTCGATAATCTTAAGGTCGTTTCTGTTCCAAGTTTCAGGTAGAAAATATTGTGTCGAACAGCTGAGCTGCTCGCTGGTTGTTACTCAACTCTCAGAGCAGCGCGAGGGTCTCTCTCTCGCGCTCTCTCTCGCGCTCTCTCCCTCTCGCCGCAGGGCAGGATGCCCTCAGGGGTGAGATATCCACTCGGGATTACTGTTGACATCCTCTGCCTCTCTCTCTGTTTCTCTCCCCACCACCGCATGACATCCATTCCTCCCACTTTTATCCTTCACGCTCTCAGCTCGCAGCCGACCCGGAGAGCGGCTGGAAAAACACTCTGTGTGTGACTGTGTGTCAAATGCAAGGTGTGCCTCTCTTCAGTCTAGATTATAATAATCGTGTTACTCCGTGACCTATCCTCTATCTTTTGGGTCGTCTTTACACACCGGTGATTCAGTCACAACACCTGAATCGAGAGTCCTGCAGCCTGGCTGCATAAAACCTTCAATGATCCCATTTATCTCAAATACAAATATCAGAACGGTGTGTGGGGGCGAGTGCGAGAGTTTGAATATCCAACAATAGCTTCGGCTGACCTCGACCAACCCCGAGTGCTGATGGTACGATTGTGCCTCTCAGAGTGAAAGCATCTTTAATAAGAGAAGAAAAAGAAAGAAGCGGCGCACACACGGCGGACAGCAGAACAGAGAGCTGTGTACAGCCTGTGTGCTTTTAAATAGATTAGGTCTCCCAGTCAATAATTACTGAATGAGTATCAGGCTGTGCTTGTTTGCATCCTGAGGCTTGTTCAGCACCAGCACTGGTCTGGAAACACAATGCACTACAGGGTGTGCGCGTGTTAGACCTCCCAGACACACACCTGTCTGTGAGAGGTTATTAATCAGCCTCACCTGTGAATATCGTCTGAAGTTGTGTTTGTTGCTGTCAGTCTGTGAAACACCTGCAGCTTCATAAAATCCTGCATTTTGAACTACTGACATTAGTTTATTATTCCCAACACTCACACACAA
>NW_005187725.1:240733-251856 GCF_000239375.1 Pundamilia nyererei
CACACACACACACACACTCACACACACCTGGAAAATCCTCCATTGTTACCTGTTGCGTTCAGGCTCTGGCTGCGTACACTCAGCTCTAACATTAGCTGCTAGCTCACTGTTAGCATGCTGTGCAGATGTTAGCAAAGAGCCAACGTTGTGTTAGCAGCATCATGCAGCTGTTTCTGTCCAGATGTAGGTTGAACTCTCATCCTTTTGTGCAATTAAAATAAAGTCTGTATCTCCACCCCTCGTCAGGTGGAGACCTCTCCACCATTTTCCTCCACAGCACACAAACGTTCAGTGTGTGTTTGTTTGAGTTCTTGTAAATGTGCAGATAACCTCAGGGTAACAACATGTAGTTACTGTGTAATGTGATTACAGTAACACATTACTTTGTAACTTGTTGCACCAATCCTGCCACATGTGCGCTTTCACACACACCACAACAGTTTTACTGCTCAGTCATTCGTCGCGCAGGTTCAAGAATGCTGAGCACGCGCCTTCCAGATGTGCTAGACTTATATCTCAGCGGCGCGTGGCTGTGGTCAGGAGCTGGAGCAGGGCTTCTACTAGTTGGAAGGTTGGTGGTTTGACGCCTGGTGAAGACTTGAATGGTCATAGAAACATGTTGTAGAAACAGGAGACAGGAACCCGTGCATTCAAAGCGCTGACTGATCTGTGCTCAGTGGGCAAAACCAAATGACGGAGCTTTGAGAAAACTGATGGTTTGTGCCTGAACAGCAGAAAACAATCATGCACTCTAAACAATTTAAACATGTTCAGAATAAAACAGGTAACTGGTTCTCAGCTGTGCGTGGACGCAGGAAAAACTGCGTCGACAGTGATATGCGATCAGGTGGTCTATAAATTCATCTCTGTAGGAAACCACTGAGAGGCGGTGATCCCGGGAGAGCTCTGCAGGCTCTTTGAGTTCCCAAACACTCGGTTATGAGGAGATTACAAAGCTCCAGCTCAGCTGAAGCTCAGCAACTAAAAATCGTCTCTAATTTTTAAGCCGCTGTCACAAGTTCACTGACCAGTGAGATTAAGTATTCTGAACCAGTCTGCACTTCTTGGTCGTGTGTTGTTATTTTCTCGTCGCTCGTGCTTCAGCCCTCGGTTAAAACCAGAGAAGTCGGACTCACAGGAGCTTCTGAGCTAAAGCTCCAATCATGAAGACAGATGGGTAACGCAGCCCGATCTGCAGCACAACCTTTCCACCACACTCAGCCTCGTCCTCCTGCAACCCGGCATCACACTCCTCCCTTTTCTCATCCCAGCTGCAGAGGGGAGGCGCTGCCGGATGGAGGAAGGTGGGGAAACCGTCTATCAGAGGCGGGCCGAGCCGGGGACGCGGCCCATAAGGAGCAGCACGCAGCCCACAAGTTATTACCCCTGCTACCCGGGCCCATTTTGTCTTCATCAATTCTTAAACTCATAAGACTCCCTGCCTCTCTCCTTTTCCAAATTGTGCCATCTATCAAGTCGGGCACGACTCCGCTACCTCTGCCTTCTCCTTCTTCTCTGCAGATCGAGGCAGCGCGGCAGCTCGTCGCCACATTATCCTCGCCGTGAGCTTTTTTTTTAATGCAGGTGGTAATGACCCCTTCACAAACCCCCCACATACCTTCTTTCTTTCTTTAACCTCTCCTATCCCCAGATCTCTTCTCCTCTTGATGCCCCTCTCCATCTTACTTTATCTTCCTCCCTCCACTTTATCACCTCCTCTCCTCCTTTTCCTTTATCTCTTGCTGCCGGTTGACCAACTGCTCCTCTCTTCCTCGCTCTTCCCATCTCTTTCTCTCCATCTCACTAATTATGTGCCGAGACAAAGGCGTCTGACTCTCCCTCCTCCCGCTTGGAGCTGTCAGGCCTGGTGTAGGAGAGAGTTAATTTCACACTTACTGCATGCTTTAATTAAAAAGGGGTGAGGAGGGGTGGGAAAAGGAAGAAAAAACAAGAAGGGTTGCACGCGCTCAGTAACACAAAGGGTGGACGCTGTGTGAACGTGTTTGTGGCGTACGATTGCAGGTCGGTGCGTGTTTTCATATTTTTAGCTGTGCAGGTTTTCAGCTCAGAGTTTGCACTCCTCAGGTGGATGGCAGCCACCTCGGTCTGTATTTTTAGTTTTAATGAGGAATCGATGCGATCGTAGTAACTCGGCAATCACAGGTGAAACGTGAATGTTATCTCACCTGCCGAGGGTCAAGGTGCAGCTGCAGAAACTGTAAAGGTCCTCTCTTACAGAAACACACGAGTCAGTTCGTTGCAATAAAGCAAACCCATGCTGAAGGCGCACGAAGACATGCAGTTACATTTAAAAAAGGTCAAACGTGGACACACCGAGTGCAGGATTAAGACAATGAGCAGACACGTAATGACAGCGCCGGTCAGGCCTCAGAGTAAAGCTCAGTTTTAGAGTTGAAAGCAAAGAGCAGGTGCTCTGACTCCACAATCATGCAGCAGCAAACTCTGCTTTGAGTTTGAGGAGAGAGACCTGGGAGCTGAACGTAAATGAATCAGTGATATAACAGGTGCGTTCTACAACAGGAAGCAGTAAGGCCAACGCGTTCAAAGAGACACGAGAGTTAAAGCAGTCGGGACGTGGATGTGTTTTGACGCTGAGTCTTAGCTGGTGACAAATATCTTTGTTGAAGTAAACACACGGGTCTTTTGTGTGAGACGAAGCTGGCAGCAGGTGTGGTTGAACCACAGATTATCATTCATTAGTCATCCAGCCTTTAACAGCGTATCCTGAGACGTTAGTGGAAGATAAACCTGTAGGTCATCAGCGTAGAAGTGAACACCGATGTTATACCTCCTACTAACATCCCCCAGAGGCTGGACCCTGAGGAACACCGCTAGAAAAGGAAGCAGAGGATGAGAAACACTGACCAGCAGACACGGAGAAATCCCCGTCTGGACCACACCAGCTGAACGGCTTCACTCTTAAAGCCGACCCAGTGTTCGAGACGGGTCTCTGACAGCTTTTCCCATCACTTCTGAAATGAGATGAGATCCTGGAAAGGTGCAGTTGGCAGGGTTCCCTAATTTAGAGAATAAAGCTCTGGATGAATGTGTTAGTAAACTCTAAAGCTCTTTGAACGGTCAGCAAACCCAGAAAAGTAAATAAGTAAAATCCAGCTCTGCTACATGTAGTTTTGTCTGGAGACTGTGTGGACACAGCGTATAATCTGCCCCAGAGGCCGGCGTTCAGATCCCACAGGATGTTGGCGAAGATCAGCACGATCAGGAGGATTCATAGACTGAGACTAAAAACTAAAAACTGTAACGAGCCACAGACGATCCTCCACGTGAAACTCTATACTGTGATGTTTGAGCTCTGAAGCACGAGAGGCTGATCTTGAATTTAAAATTAGTTTAAAATCAGTTTTATTTTTATGGGTCGATCACTTCTTAAAGCGACAGGTGCACCATGAGCAGACCCACAGAACCCACACTGTTCGTCTTGGAGTGACAGTCTGTGGAAGCTGTGGCAGATATTCCACACCTCGAGCTACAGGCTGCACATCGTCACACACACACACACACCTCTGCCTTTTTCTGATGTCTGTTTTTTCCCAATATTTAATATTTATAATGATACTGCAGAACTGTTACTTCCTGCCACCAGTTCAGCTCCGCCCACATATCAGGTGATCAGCACATGGCAGACTGTGGTGGCACTGGTGTGTGTGTGTGTGTGATGAGGAAACACGCACGCCTCCACCCTTGCCGTCGCTCTCTCGCTGCTCCTGCGTATGATAACCCTTGTTAAGCTGTAAAGATATGAAGAACAGTGTCATGATCAGGCTGTGTGCAGGCAGGAGAGGACCCAAACGCAAACTCACGGGAAAACAAGACTGAACTCAAAATACAGCTTTATTGCTGACAGAGGATAAAGGCGATACAAAATAACATGAAACTAAACTGGGAAGTACTAAGGAACTGACTCACAAGGAAACACACAGAGGGGCACACAGTCATGAGGGAGAACGCGACACTGAACTGAGGGAGACGCAGACATAAATACACAGAGGGTTAACGAGGGAAGTGGGAGCACACGGGGAACACAGGTGACACAGATAATCATAACAAGACACGGCAGGAGTGAACGCAACACTGACGGGAGACAGGCAAAGTAAAACATGAAGTACAGAGGTTCGGACAGGAGGAGCGAGTGCACGACATGACGGGCTGGGGAAAGCATGAAATAAAACACGAGGTAAAAAACGAGGATCTACAGATACACAAAGGCGCACACAGGGGGTAATCAAATAAGGGACATCTTAACAGAGCAACCTAGAAACGAAGGCATAAATAAAGAACAAAACACACGAAAACTAAGAATGCTGGGCCAACATGGCCCAGGATCATGACAAACAGTGGCTCCACCCACCATTGTCTCTCGCTCTCTCGCTGCTCCTGCGTATGATAACTCTTGTTAAGCTGTAAAGATATGGAGAACAGTGGCTCCACCCACCATCGTCAAACCAGGTAATTCATCATCCTGGAGCAAGATGAGCTCCAGCTCACGTTTCCCTCTCCGCTGACCGACCGATGTGATAAACCCACGGTGGCGTTACCTCGCAGCCCAACACGACATCAGACACATATGTACGACTGCTCTCGCTGTCATCTGATCAGCATCTCTAAAGTTAGAAATATCCTGTCTCAGAGTGACGCTGAGAAAGGCTGGACGACTGTAATTCATTATTATCAGGAAGTCCTAAAACTCCCTGAAAAGCCTTCAGTTAATCCAAAATGCTGCAATGGCAGTACTTGTGTACAGTAATCAGGCCCCATCTGATCTTAATGACCTTGTAGTACCATATCACCCTATTAGAGCACTTCGCTCTCACACTGAAGGCCTACTTGTTGTTCCTGGAGTATTTAAAAGTAGAATGGGAGGCAGAGCCTTCAAGCTCAGCTTCACTGTGTCTGTCCTCGATCTTTGCTTCGTGTTGTTCAGCGTTTCTCTGTCAGCTCACCAGTTTACCTCCCAGTGACGTCTTTAACCAATCAGAGTCACCCTTGTTTTCTCAGTTTCACTCTGTTCCCGTGTTTTCTGAGTTTTTCTTGGTTCACCTCCCCGTGGTTTAACCTGAACACGCCTGTGTGGGATTTCTCCAGATGTTCCAGTTGACCTCTGACACTGGTGTGGGTTTGGCTCGAGGAGGGAGGGGGACACGTTCAGCAGCCTGTGTGTGGGAGACTCACATATCACTTCTTAATTTTCCTTTTATTAAACTTCTGCTTAGTTATGATGTTACTGTAGTTGTGGCAGTGAGAGGGCCAGTGAGTGTCTCTCTGTGTTGGTCCTGTCCAGGGTGCAGCCCCTCCCACCCTGATTTTGGGTAAGTTGTTAAGAAGATGGATGATGGATTTGGGCATGCAGCCGCCTGCATGTTTCCCAGCTGTAATGTAACGCAGCCCTGCAGTCAGTGAGTCGTGGCTTCGCTCCGCTTCCAGCTCGTACATGTTTTGCATGTGTATGAGCACGTCTACAAGCCCTGCACGTGTGCGGCTGTGAGTTTGTGTGGGTTGTGTTTGCAGGAACAGTTTGATCTTAAAGCTGCTGTGTTGAACACGCACATCGAGCGTAGGCTCGGAAACAGCTGCTCTGCATTCAGCTGGAAAACACGAGAGAACGACGAGCGTCCGCGATCAGGAGGAGAGAGCTCTGCGGCGCATCCACCAAGGTCCAGCTCCACCCAAACGACGTCCTTCAGCTGTCATTCCAAACTCCAGCTCAAATGTTCATTACCATGAATGGGACTCTACATCTCTGTGGATGAAATCCTCAGTGTTGACTCAAACACTGACGCAGACACGCTCGCTGCAGAGACACGTGTTGTTTTTGGCAGGAAGGCACAACCTTTACTTTGAAAGGGAACGTTTCCAGTTTGCAGAGCAGTCATCGAGTGTTTGCAGAAACTCTCCAGGAAGTCTTTAAATGTAGCGTCTCCGCTGATAATGTTGCTGTATGTAAATAAATGTGTGTATTCATCGGTTTCCACAGTTTATGAGCAGCTGTGCAGCCAGTCGGGGTCGTGTAGCGTGAGACTGGATCGTGGCGACGGGGTCGGCTGAACGTAAGCGTCCACAGACTCTTGTCTTAGCCTCAGGGACTGATGCGGGCGTGTTTCGTCGACGGTCCGTGTGAGACAAACCGAGGTCAGACTCGCTGCGTGCGTGCGTACGGTAGGATCCCCTTTCTGGCGTTCTGGCTCGACGCGTTGCCAAATGTGCCACGGCGGATGTCTGCGCCACAAGCGTCAGCACGCCCCCAGGCCTCACCTATAAGATGAAGCAGGGAGCCGGCAGATATTAGAATAGACTCGGGGAGAGGCGTGCTGATTCCAATTAGCAGTCTGTTGTTTCACACTGTGGGCGATGGAGCTTGTTATTCCGAGCATGGAGAGAGTCTGAGGAGCTGCGCTCTGCGGCTCCCACCGTGCAATCAGCCTCTATGACTCTTTGGTACCCACCAAGCACTGATTGCTTCATTCATCTGGAGCTATTCTCGCTCCGTGAGGCGCTGCAGAGGTACATTTGTTAAGAACGGCGTGGACACCCGTGGAACGAGGCAGAAAATGCGCTGACCTGCGGGTGGATGTTATCCCATTGCTGAGAGCGAATATGGCCATAATGACACCAGCGGAGGAAGAGTTAGATCCAGAGAAATAATCACAGTTTCTCTGCAATCATAATTTAGGCTACGAGAACTAATGCTATATCATAGGCAGTAATTACACGGCTTGATTAAAAACTCGGGGATTACAATGGAGGATTGAATCGCAGGCTGATGACGCCGACTCTTTGTTTTGCGTTGTGCTGCTCGGTGCGTCGAGGGGATTTGCGGGAGAATCCAGGTGCTGCATCTAAAACAGGCTGATTGTGTGTTTGTTAGATGAGTGTGTTTAGGTGGGTCTGATTGTTCCGCACCGGGAATTATTTGAACTAAACCCGGCTCCGTGACTGCGCGGCGGTCCCGGGCTGGATGTTAATTTTCCTCCGTATGCTTTTTGGATGATTGTCACAAATCCAATAATCTGGAGCTGAGTGTCGGCCAATAACACAAAAATGATCAATGTCTTCTTTGTGAGGAAGGATCAAAAGCTCCAGAAAGTAATGGACAGAATTTTATGAGAGGATTCGTTTGTTTTAATTGAAACATGAGCGAGGACGAACCCTCGAGTCTTTAAAAAAAACATCAAATAAACCAAAGAATCAAATATAAAAAGTGTAAAGAAAGTGCCGCCGTCACTGACTGTATCTAAAAGATGGACACACTGATGTGATTGGTGGCAGCTTCCTTTCCGTTCAAGCACAGGTGACACAACAGATGACTCGAGCTCGAGGCTTCGAAACGAGACTCGCTGGATGTTACAGTGGCTCTGTCCATCTTTTACGTACAGTCTATATCAGTGGGCCCTCGATTCATTTATAATAAATTAATACATTTGTGAGTTTAAAATTGTTTGGTGTGAGCAGCTTTTCTATCATCTTGTTAAGTATCTTCAGGAAAAGTTCTCCAGGCTTCTTGAAGGACACTCAGAGCTCTTCTGTCTTCTAATGATCCCACGCCAGCCAGTCCACAGCTGACAGACCATGGGATCATCAGGTGTTTCGTCCTGAAACAGGACGTTGACCTCAGGAGGAATCCAGTGGCTCCCAGCTGCAAACGTCTGTGGGATTCACAGGCTTCCCTCCTCAGACCTGCAGCTGACACATCCTCGATCAGTCTCTTCAACATGCCAGCGACTCCTACTGAGGTACACAGTCTAAATATCCTACTTGTCTTCACTTCCTGTCATATATGTCCTATGGTGAATGTTGAACATGGCAGTATTTCCTAATAATGTGCTCGGTCTGGGTGCAGTAATCCCCGTGAGCTCAGGCTGCTCGGCTCAGATCTCGATATCTTTGATGAGCTTCTCTTCACTCGCCGGGGTTGAAGGGCTCTGACAGGCAGACTGCCGCTGGACAGAAATGACCTCTGAGCGAGGAAGAAGGTGACAGCAGTAAAGGATGGATGGTTGAAATGAGGAATGGACGGAGGCTGGCATAGATGGATGGAGAGACTGAATGGTCCGAGGAAAATAAGAAGGGAGGGATGAAATAATGGACGGGGGAGCGCGGAAGTGCTAAAGGCACAGAGGGAGTAAATGCACTGATGGATGGGGGGAGACAAGTGGATGGATGAGTGGCAGGAGAAGTGTTGAGAGGGGAGCGCGAGGACTTGTTGATGGGATAGAGAGGTGGTAGATGAGCGAGTATGTATGGGTAGGCAGAGATGCACGGAGATTCGGGAATAATGGAAAGATTGGGATTTACAGCTCTCCAAGGAAAATTTGTGTCACAATTAAAATGTGCGACTTTCTCCTCGAATGCATTAAGTTAAGACAGATTTATTTCCCTTTTCCTTCTGCTTTCTTTCTCCTCGCGTGAACCAAACCTGAGGCTGCCGAGTGAAAGGACGTCTGTATGCAGACAGACGGAGGTGCAGAGGTCTGCGTGGAGTAGATGGAGGCTATGTCCAGAGGCTTAATGTAGCCTGAAAGCAACAGGGCATTACCGACGTGAGCGGCTTGATCCAAATTGCACCCCCCGGGACCACAGGGAGCGCGGCACCCCTGGAAGACCCCGTGGCTCATTGAAAGGGGTCAGAAGCGAGGCGCTCTGCTCCATTTAGCAGCCCGCTGATGATGGATGAATGGAGGGACGAAGTGATGGAGAGGAGAAGCTGAACCCCCCCCCCCCCCCCGGAGTGCACCGCGAGAACACGCTGCCACCAGGGACCTCCTCTCAGAGCCGTGAATGGTGGTAATGGGATGTAATGGGAGCGGACACAGGTGGGGTCAAAGGTGATCCCGCTGCTTTAGGTCGGCATTCCCCAAAGCTTTTAGTGGAAGAATGAGAGAAGGCACAGTGCATAGGATTTTAAATAATGTGCTTTTATTTCTGAATATGGTTTAAAGAGAAAAATATCTGTGCATTAAAATATAGAACTGCTCTGAGACTGGAGTTCAGTGGGTTTGTGTCATTTAAAGGAGGTCAACGAATCTGCAGTCTCTGCCTTCGGCGCACAGGTGTAGGCGTGGCCTCGGGGAGATTATCCAATTAATGTTCTAGTTTGGGGAGCCTGACCAAGAGGCAATGATTGAATATGTTTCAGTCAACTCGTCGTGATGCGTGCTCAATCATCCAGGTGAGGAAATCTCAAAACGCTGATCATCTGGATGTCAGTGGGAGAAACATCATCATCATCATCCAGGTGACGTCTTCAGTCTCAGAGGCTGACAGGAGGTCTGTCTGTCTGTACCACCAGAGTCTGTAGGAACTTTGGTCTTATTTTAAATTATTTAATCATCTCAGCTACAAGGACAGCTAATGGAGCCTGATGGGGCCTGGCAGAAAGCAGTGCCTCCCCTCCTACAGGTAAGCCCAGGTAACACCCAAAGACTGCAGCACCTCCACCCAAAAAGGACTAACCCCACCTAATGATGTACCTGCGCCCAGTGTTCGGGAGTAACGAAATACATGTACCGCCGTTACATATTTAAAATACAAGATATGAGTAACTGTATTCCGTTACAGTTACTGATTTAAAAGGTGGTATTTAGAATACAGTTACTTTGTTGAAATAAATGGATTACACGGCGGTACTTTCCTGTTTCATATTGTCGCGGGTCAGGACTGTTTGGGTTTCGTTTGTTCTGTTGTTCCAGGCGGCAGCATTACGGTTGCCATGGTTACAGGGTGACACGCTCTGGGACTGTGTGTTTCCTGGGTGAGAGAGCGCCTTTTTGTTGTTGTTGTTGTTGTGCTAAGCTAACAGGCAGAATGCTACAAGCATAGCTCTAAAGAATGTAGCATCATGGGCAGTGTAGTCCGTGTTGCAGGGAGAATGGACTGCCATACCCGTTATGTGTCTGTGAGCGAGGAGGGAGAAAAAGGAAAAGTACGAGCAGTCACCGAGCAGAAACGGGAGCTGGAAGCATGTAAATATAATAATAACCACTGCAGCCAAGAAGAGTGCCTGACGAGCCCAGCTATAAGTAAGCTACTAAGACTCGACTGTACACTGTGTTCGTGTTTTCCTCTGAAACAATAAGCTCCATTGCAGCAGCCTTTCAACGCCTCTCTCTGTCTATCTCTAGCAAAGTTGACCCAGACAACAAAGTAAAGCTAATTTTCAGCTACGAGCCCGACACGAACCCGACGTATTAGCCAGAGGTCCCTTTACTACGGTTCGGAGCCGTGGACCTTCAGTAATAGTAATAAATCACATTCATGTAGTTGTAAAAACCATGATAATATATTAAGTAATCCAAAGTATTCAGAATACGTTACTCTCACTAAGTAACGTAACCAAATACGTTACAAAATACATTTTGGGGCATGTAATCTGTAATCTGTAGTAGGTTACATTTTTAAAGTAACCTTCCCAACACTGCCTGTGACCCTCGATTTGTGTTTTAACCCTAACTACATGATCTTAACATGTAATTTTGACCCTGAGAGCTCTGTTATGTATAACAGAAGAAAGGACTCAGGGTGGGAATCTAACTCCAGCCATCACAGACGTCTGGCTCCCTGCAGCCGCTCCTCAGCTCTGATCAATGGTCACCACATTTTGCATAGTAGCAGTCATGGAAGTAAACTCTTTGGGTCATTGTGTAAACATACTGTTTATAAGGTTGGAGAAACCAGCATTGAGCCTAGCCAGCCTCGCCTACACTGCTGCACCAGGTTTGAGTCAGCTTTAAACGCTAAACTCGTGAGCTGGCAGCATCGCCAAACAAAACAGATGGAAACAGGAGGTAATTATGGAGATGGAACACAGCTGGAAAATAACAAGACACAGGTGAACTACGTCACTGATGACAGGGAAAGCAAAACTGAATGTGACGCAGACAGGAGACTATCAAAATAAAACAGGAAACTAACACTGAGAATGAGACATACAGACAGAAAAACAGACACGACTGGGAAACAAAGAAGACACAGAAAACAAACTTCAAACTTACAAAAACCAAAAATAAGAATACAAAAGAAAGAATATTCTAAACTAAGAATAAGAGATCACAACTCAAACACTGGCTGGAAAACCCAAGGCCAGGGGC
>NW_005187725.1:264771-274928 GCF_000239375.1 Pundamilia nyererei
CGGATCTAGCAAAGTGTTGCCAGGGGGCCAGGTAGGGCATTAACAGGGAGAGGGGGGCACAAAGAAATACTTTCTTATTCTCATTTAAAATGTCTCACTCTTAATAAATAATTATCTGAGTCTTACAACAAACGATTGATAGATTGATGCATGTATACCATCAGAACAGTGTACATCACTGTCACAACAGCGTTTGTTTTCATTCAAAGGCTTTATGATTTTTCCTATAATGGCGGCCGGTCTCTAGTCAAAACGCCCGGGACTATTTTTTGTCCCAGTCCAGCCCTGTATGCAGCTGATCTGCAGTCTGGTGTTACCTACATCTTCCTATTCAGAAGGCAGAATTTCAGAGTTCTGAGTACAATTGAAAGCACCTCGACTGCAGTTTTTGTGTTGGATGTAAAAAGCGCACATGACACTGTGACGTAGGCTAGAATCTTGGCGGCGGTCAGCGACGGTCCAGGTGTGGGATTTCTCTCGTGGAAATATGAACATTATCTTTTCCTTTCTGTTGGCAGGTGGCACAGTGCACTGTGGCAAGTAAGCAAGCTAGAAGACTGGCAATCTGGCTGGGTATCCAGTTACAGAAGCAACACATTAACAAGAGAATTCTGAGTAAAACCAAAGCTACTTTCCCTAGTAACTAGTTACTTTGAAAGTAACGAGTAACTTGAAGTACTCAGTGGGCAGCTCTGGGATGTTCGCTGAGGTGATGGTAGGCTGTTTTTATTCTTATTGACTGCTGTTTTTAAGGTTGTGGCCTTGAAGTTTAAATAGAAGTGGACTTCCTGTTTCTGCAGAGTGTATTAGCTTCGCTCGGGCAATTAAACGTCCGTTTTATTCATCGGCTGTGAATGAGGAAACAAGAGAAGAAGTCCTACTCTGCATAACCGCCAAATGAAGTTCAAACATGGCTCGCGCTCAGTCTCGGTGACACCGCTGCGAGGAACAGCTTGGCTCTCCGCCCAGACTTTCACTACATCCAATTTGTTGCTTCTCATCCAGGTCCCGGTGCCACTCCAACGTCCCCGAAACATATAATTTACTGTCTTCTCCTACTCCAAGATGCAGCAGAGAGTAATCAGATAAATGGGAATTATCTCAGAGGAGAGCCGGCAACATGGCCGACTGGATCAAAGTCCCATCCTCACCGTGGCGTGACGCTTATCTCGCCTAGCTTCGCCGCCACATAGCATTGCTAATTTGTTGAGCCAGTGGCGAATCAGAAGGTGTCTCTTTGCTCATGTCGTTTGAGGGAAAATCAACTCCAACATCTGTCAGACGCAGAAGAAGCAGTTAATCATGAGAGATGTGACTGCAGCGCGCAGCTAGCAGTTAGCCGTACGTGATAGCAGAGCTAATGGCGCTGCTGCGGCTCGGTTAATGTGAGACACAGAGGAGTGTGTGGGTGTATGTGTGAGGCTGAGGAAGAGGGCGGCGGTGTGGGAGGAGGCAGCCATGCGAGCTCCTCAGAGAGGCTGGGAGGGCGAAGGGTCATTATTGACTGAATGAATTTTTAAAGAGGGCCCTTGGTGGGGGGGTAGCGCGCCTCTCCGTGTGACTGTGTAACGCCATACTGAGCACCATCCCACAACACTGCACTCCTGCTTTTCTCTTTCCATCAACAGAAATGCTCCCCACACCTGAGCCTCATTTCCATCATCCTGTCTCCACAGTACGGCTGTCAAACATGTGGCGTGTGGACTAAAAGCTGGCCACCGAAGGGTCCGATCCGGCCTGCTGGATGGCTCTGCTCATAGTGAGAACTGCAGAGAAGGATAGCTTTACTCTCAGACCGTTTACTGCAGTAGGACTGAAGTTTAAATAAGGAAAATATCACATCACAAAATCTTTATTAACACACAGACAGCTAAGAGAGCCGGCGACTCACCTGTCCTTGTTGTCAGTGTGCTTCATTTCATTGATACCATAAATCAGCTCATAAAAACAGGAAAGAAGTGTCTGACTCCCAAAATGTCCTGGTAGCATCTTTCAGACCCTCCTCCATGCTCAAACCAAATCTACCCCCATGTTTGTGACAGAAAAAGTGAAATGTGACACATCAGAAATCTCCAACTTCAAACTTAAAGCGTCAGAACAGGAACATTTAATCCGTCCATCCTTTTGTGGGTGGGCTGCAGGGGCAGTGCTCGGACTTTCCCTGTTCCACGAGCCTGAAACACCTCGTCCAGGATTCATCCTGGTCACATGCTGAACTACCTCAGCCATGTGGAGAAGTAACAGCTCCTCCCCGTCTCTAAGGGAAAGCCCAGCCTGTTTCAGCCTCTGCGCACAGCTCAAGGTCACGAGTGAGGATGGGAGCTTTGACCTTCAGGCTCAGCTTCCTTTTTACCGAAACAAACCGCTACAGCATCCACATCATTCATCCTCAGGAAAGCTGCACAGGTGAGACCCCGTCATAGAGCCGGAGGGAGTCAGCTGCAACTGCTCACAATCCTTCAACAGGTTCATCTGCAGAACCTTTAGGACTTTTGTTTCTGCTGCAACGACCTCACCAACCAGAGACGGAGCCTCCAGAGAGGGGAGAAGAAACCCTGCGGCAAGGGAGAGGAAGGTGCTGACTTCTAACCCGAGAGAAGAAACGAGATCCAAATCTTGTTTTTTAGAGTTCATGGAAGCCAGACACCTCTGAAAGCACCAAAAATAAACCCATAGCTGCTCATCTCAGATGTGTCATTGTGTTATGGATGTGAGTGTGTTCAGAAGAAAAAAGTGTTTTAAGCAGTGAGATCAAATCTGTGGCCCGGGATCTAAAGTCACTTTGACCTGGCCCCCGTCTCCGTGCTCACCGAGGCGGCCTCGTTGCCCTTTGACACCTTTAACCAATCAATGATGGACGTGGTTTCAGGTGATGAGGAAACTCTCATCTATACAGTTTTATATATGAGGAAACCATCTCAAGTGAGAAGCTGCTTTTCTCCCCCGGAGGAGGTGAAAGAGGCGGGAGTGACTCAAGGCCACAACCTCTAACTCCTCGGATGTTGGGAGCGAGGCCAGCCGAGCTGCAAGAAGCGCCCAGAGGCGGTGCCTGCTTTGTGGGGAGAGAGATAGCAAGAGATGGGTGGTGGTTTGGAGAAGCTGTGCATGCACACTGACCCTGGCAGATAGCAGACGAGAGAGGGAGGGGGGCATTCAATCATACTAATGAGCGAGGGTGGGGGGGGCAGAAACAAGGATTGAAGTGGTGGAGGTGGTTGGCAGTGCCAGGCTTCTCCACCAACTCCTCCTCCCCACCCTCACAACACACACATGCAGCAGCCACACTCATTAGTGCCGGGCAGACCTGCTGTTGGATGGAGCTGAAACGCCAGCTCAAACAGCCTCTCTCTCTTCCCTTCTCCTCCATTCTCCCCTGGTGTCTCTCGCCCGCCTCTCCTCCTCTCGCCTGTCTCTCCCCGCTCCATCCTTCTCAGCCAAATTGGCCCTCTGTTGTTTTCCCGTTTCTCCTTTCACTTCTCCCCGCTCTCGTCCCTCCATCCTTTATCTTTTCCCTCCACTTCTTCCCATGTTTCATCCTCCCCTCGTTCCTTACTTCCTCTCCCCTTCACAGTCCTCCCCTCCAATCCTTGCTCGTCTCTGCTCCCGTGGTGGAGGGCTGATTTGGAGGATTAGGCCCGTGGCAGGGTTGTTGCTGTGTCAGTCTAACAGGCAGGGATCTGGACCAGAGCTCAGTCCAAATCCCTTCCTCCACGCCTGCCTGCCTGGCCACCGAATTAGCGGCTTCCTCTCCCTCGCTCCCTCTTCCTCCTTTCATCTCGCTCATCCTTTTCTTTTTCCATGCCTGTCTTCCCCTCCTCCTCTATGTTCTTCATCACCGTCTGGTGTCCGCGGCATATTTCCATCCTGCTTTTTCTCATTATTTATGGCTCTCTTCTGTCCTGTATCCTTAAAAAAAGCACTGCGAGCCTGCTTACCGAGAGCATTACATCCTGATATCTCAACCAAGAAATATGATCACATCACCTCACTGTGTTAGCTCTTTTTTTTTTTACCACCAGCTGTCACTTTTTCATTTTAAATCTGGTCCTTTCCTGCCTGCTTACCGTTTAACCTCAAAATCACAACCAGAAATTGTCATTTTTTTTATTAAAAAGTCCACGTTTAAACCAGAAAATCGTGCCTGATGCTGTTTGCTCTCTTTGTATGCTGAGAAAACACCTTTAAAAAAAACAAAAAACCCTTAGCTGGCTTAAAAAATGTCAGTCTTCCTCATAACCCAATCCTTCTTAAAATATCAGGGGGCCAAATGCTCTTTTTTAATTGCAGCTCAAGGCGAGTATACAGTCAATCTGCTCGGATAAGTGAGTTCTTCCTGCAGCCTCGGGGAGCAAATAGAAGCAGGTTAGCGCCGCTTTACTGAGGTTTTTTACATGCAGGTCACAAAGTAGAAGCTCGGCAGATGTCAGCGATATTTCTGTAAAAAAGAAATTAGAAAGGCACAAGCAGCTGATCGCTAGTTGGACTTACAATCTGCATTATTAGGGGCGTGGCCTCTTTGACTGACAGGTGAATGACACAGGTGGCTGTAGCTGCTAGCTGTGTGCTAAGCTTCACCTGAGCTAATTGTAGCTAACACTGAGGACCAAATATAGGCAGACATGTTGACCCTGTGTGAGCAGCCTTTGAGTTTACAGCCGGCCTTTACCTCAGCTGTATGTTTGGTGACATGGTGACTTCCACAGAGCTGAGAATGTGTTCTGCATCAGACCAAAGTACTGCAGAGGAATTTCCTTTGAATGACTGCTGATGCAAAGTGATCTCAAAGGTAAGTCAGTCATGTGACACAAAACAAGGTGGAGAAGCAAAATATTATTTTCATTTATTTGTTGGCGGTCTCCTTTGCTTCTCCTCAGCATGTGGAGAGGTGTGTGTACATATATTGGCACATTTGGCCTTTTGTGCCTCAGTAGTTTCCTCCGACTTCTTAGTGCTCAGGGAACAAACTGGATAAAAGTGGTGACTAAAAACGACTGAAAAGGCTCTGACGGTGGAGCTGGTGTCTGGGCGGGTCCCGCTTTGGTTTATCTCATGCATGTATGCTGCTGGGGGGAGGGCGCTCTGCAGGTCAGCTACAGGTGGTAGTAACACTGCAGGTGACGGAGAAAAGAAGTCCCATCACCTCTGCAGCTCTTCTCCAAAATCATCTTTGCAAATGATTTATGAGGAAGGACAAGCTGCTTAAGGATGCGCACACATGTTCTGCAGGAACATGCTGCAGAGTGCATCGGTGTGCCAGCGCATCCTCAGCAGCATCAATCAGCCTGATGAGAGCCGCTGTCAGAAATCGCTGTCTGAGCAGGTCGCCTCGTCGAGATCAACAGAAAAGCTCCAGAACGACGTTCATAACAGCATCCAGCTCATTTCTAAGATCTTATCTCACGGAGAAGCTGCGCGCTGGTGTCCGCATGTTGGCGTGCCGGCTGTGGAAGAATGGGCTGCAAAGAGATACCGGCGCTACAGCAGGATGCTGAGGGGCGCCAGTCTGCTGTGTTACACCCAGGTTTAGGTGAGGACAGTGGGGAGGGGTAGCAGTAACCCTCGCACGGCGCACAGCTGATGGCGTTGTACGCACAGATAATGCGCCTGATCGGGGATTTCTTTATATGTCTGTGAGGTACGGCACAGACTGAGAGTACCGATCTTACTCAAACCCAACCTGCTCATCAGTTACCATGGCGATGATCCCCAGAAACAGGTGAGGTGACCTGGTTAATCTGTGAAACACAGCTCAGCACTGTAGCTCGACTGCTTGCTGAGGAGGTTAAGAAGATCCAGATAAGTGAAAGTTATCCCGGCGTGTTAAACAGCTTCCCCGACCGAACCCGAGCCGCCGCACTCCCATGAGCCTTTGCTCTTCCTCTAATGAATACGAGACACATTTCATGTGAATCTTTTTGAGCTTTTTGCAGCTTCCAGGCTGAAAAGCTGCCCTAATATAACGAGTGCAGGCTTTTTGTGTGTTTGTGACCTCCCGCCATGCGAAACCTGAACAGAACCTACTCAATACAAACGTGATCAAACCTTTCTTTAATAACAAATTCAGCACCAAGTCCAGTGGGTTGGTGTTTGTTGGCGGTGCTGCTGTTGCTGAGCTGAGTGTCTCGCTGTGCTCCACAGTGGAAACGCTCTCATTTCATGGTGCTCTGTTACTGTCTTTGCCTGAGCAGGCCGGGCCCAGGGGAGGGGAGCAGGTTACAGCGATGCTGTCTGAAGGACACGAGGACACTGAAACTGTGAGTCACAGAGAGGGATGGAGGAGGTAAACACGGGACGACGGCGAGCTGGGAAAGCTGAGCGCACAGCTCATCTACGAGCCGGCATGAAGCTGAGGATCAGGATTTCTCACGGCAGCAGTCACTGAACTGGTGCTGCGGACGCATCAACTCAGATTCTCTGTGTTCAGACATTTGTCTCCCCAAAAACCTTTAATAAGAGCAGTTTAACCTCAGTCCCCCATCCTCCTGTGATCGTGTTTCATCAGCACAGTATCAGCGAGGACGTCACCAGCACTCCAAAAATTGCTGCTCTTTAGTTTTTGGCTTCATTCACATCTAAACTTCTGGCATTTGAATAATTTTGGAAATTTATTCAAATTCTTCAGATTAATAAAATCCCACCGATGACGCAGAGGTCTCACAAACCTCGTGTCAGATATGAAACTCTTAGTGTTAAAGGGTTAAAGCGTCGCTCTCGACTGTGTCTCTGGAAAAGCAGTGAAGCAGCTTCAGTACGGAGCATCTATGTGGTCTGACTCATAGTAGCTGCACACTTCGTTGTGCGGTGAGAGACGCATGCAGTGTGCACAGGTGAGTTTGCAACTTGGGGAACATGAATGTCAAGTTATTCATCAACAACTTTTTCAGGACAAACATGGGAGCAGAAACATGTTCTGGTTTCTCTGGAGAATTTCCCCCTTCATGAAAACTGTTGTTATATAAAAGTTTAAAGTTTGCATTACTGGGAGCGTGGCCTCTTTGACTGACAGGTGGATGATGTCACAGGTGGCCACAGCAGCTAGCTGACCAATGACATGGCTGCTGTGAGGTCACTGTACTAACAGAGCGTCCAATCGTTGATCTGTGAAGCTAGAAGGAGACTTGTTTTTATTCCTGTACTAGATCAGCTTTGCATGATTCACAGTTCATAATAATCCTTATGTCCTTGGCAGTTCATCCTGTCTGAAACAAGCCCTCTTAGCTCCGCCCTATTTGATAGGTTTGTAGCTTGAACCTATTCGTTGGAACGTTGAAGGCAATATAATTACACAGCAAGCAAGACCCGAAGTAGGCAAAGTTCTTCATGTTACTCATGCATGAGGGAGTCCTGCCTGGAGCCAAGTGTCGTTCCACTACTTGACCTCCGTCAGACTCTCAGCCAGGTTCCCCATAGCACTCCTTTTATTGTGGTTACATGAATATAGGGTCATTAACATATAACATCTTACATAGGTATACATGTGAACAAAGAATACTGTGTGTGTGTGTGTGTATGTGTGTGTATGTGTGTGTGTGTGATTTGTGTGAGGTCAAGATGTGACCCTGTGTCTAGCGGGTCCATCTGAACAAAAGGCTCTTATACTTAAACAGATATACGTGTGTTTGCTATGCCATATATCAACAAGAGAAGATACGGATCTATGCCAGAACACTCTGTAGAGGAGTGAACGCACTCCCCTCTTCATGCTACACAGAGTTGTTACAGACCTCCTAGGATGAGACATTCTTTCAATCTACAAATGATTATACACCTCTAAGAATATATGGTTAAATATTTCTAAGCATAAATGACAATGAACAATACAAAACTTAACACTATTAAACCAATTCTTTTCTGATTGGCTGCTCCTTGTAAATGGGTGGGTGGGGCTTCCACTATGCTTGACATAAAAAAAGAAACGCGTGTTTAGAGCATGGATTTCTGCGCAGACGCTGGGGGCACAGGAACTGCAGAAATGTGACAGGAAATGAGGAGCGCCAGCCTGCTGACGGACAACCTCATTTCTGTAAATTTGATCTTGAATAATTAGAATTAAAACTGTTTCCTGTGGTCTGGGACGCAGAAGTGAAGTTGAGGAATCGCTGACGTGTGTGGTTGCAGTCCCAGCGGGGTGTTTGTTAAAGGGCGGGGGGCGGCGAGCCTGGCATTTACTCACACGGCCGGCAGCCGTGCTAGATATACAGGAAGAGTCGGCAGATCAGAGGGACGGCGGGCGCAGAGCGGCGTCAAACAGACATGAAAGACGATGTTGACTTTTCTCACACACACACACACACACACATACTCGCGTTCCTTTCACCTGCGTGCCAACTGTTGTTTGATCAGAGCTCACTGGCGATGAAATGTGCTCCGGGTGCGTTTGTGCTCCAGCGGAAAGCCAAAAAAACGAACACGGGAGCGTGTCAAAGCCCACGGGCTGCATGAAAGAGAGTGCTGACGGTGACAGAAACGCAGCCCGGCGGTAGCTCGGGTCTACTGGGATCACATGTACAGAATTAGACCTGGAAGTTGCTGGAGGTGAGGAATGATGTCACCATTGCCGGTAACAAGACATCGACATCGCTGCGTGCTTGTTTGCTCGCACGGTACGTCTGCTAAACGAGCGCAGGTCACGAAGCTGCGGCGAGGAGCTCGAGCTGAGCAGAGCTTTCTCCAGATCATTTAACCATCGAGTTTCTGAGAAGATTCAGCATCCACGGTCACCGACAGGCTGCTGCTGTCACTGGAAGCAGCACCAAACATGGACACACATCGTAGCATCACCTGGTAATCAGTGATGAACCCTCAGCATGAGCGTGTTCATGGTCACATAACAGCCACGCCTCCTTTCTCACTCCAGAACTGACCAAAATTTACAAACAGCTTCTTATCTTATTCAGCACGACCTGAAAGCTGCGGCCGAGATCATAAACTCATCAGGAGAGAGTTGGCTGAGGTCACAGAAAAAGGGGAGGGGCCTTTTGTAGCCAGATGTCTTTGTGCAACCTTGAGGATCTCCTCAGTCACACTCGGAAAACCGTGGACTGGACTGGAGACGGGGAGCACTCGCAGTCTGCTGTCTGCAACTGAATGGAGGCGAGTCAGGAGTTAGCTGCAATCTGTTTGTGATAAATCAGTGAAAGGTTGCTTACAGTCAGAGTCCCAGATATGAAACACAAATTGATAAATCGCACCAAAAACAGTGACGTAGCTGCTGCAGGACGGCGCTCTGACTGCAAAGTGCTGCTGTGATCTGCATCATGGCTTCTTTTCACTACATTTATATTCTGCACTGTTATTTGAGGATCTCTCTTTCATCCTGCTGTACAGCAATAATTCATCATAAAACATGGTTTAACTCTCGTGCAGACACTTTCATGAAACACACTGGTCAACCATGGACCTCATAATCAAATCCAGTGTTTCAGCACCAAATCTGTTCCTGATAAAAGCTTTGATTTCCTGCACGCCTCTTTAAACTCCTGAAAACGTCGTGTAGCAACGTGAAGGGAGGCCGAGGGTGAATCAGGACTGCAAAACATTTGAACGTTTTTGCTGCAGTTAGGAGCAAACTGCCCACCAGCTTCATGAAAGATGTACACAGGATCTGAGGGGGAAGTGATTTAAACCACTCAGGGTTTTAACCACAGACCGTCGGCTCTCCTTTAGCAGCAACACATCAGGGGCCGGAGTGGAAAAGGTGCAGATGCTCTGCTGCAAACTTGCACGAAGACAGAAATGCAAAAGCACGTCTTTGATATGTTGCAGCTGTGTCTGTTAAACTTTTCATATACAACAGTAACTTTATAACTTTATATGTCAAGGACTCTTATTGTGAAAGGAACTGGAGGAAATGGGATTTTGATATGTGACATTGGTGATTTAATCACACCCTTCACAGCAACCTTCCTCTGATTGGCTGCTCTTCATAAACCGAATTTGAACATTAGACAGGTGGGCGGGGCTTCTGTGGTCACGGTGCTGCGTTCATGAGGAGGTCGTGTTAGAGACGTGTGTCCTGGTCTGTGAGCTAAACCTCACTTATCTCTGCCACAGATCACCGTACACACACACACACACACACACACACACACACACGTATTCATGCGTATTTGGTCACGTTTCTGCATGGATGGACTTCAGCTAACACACTCATACAG
>NW_005187725.1:275742-276660 GCF_000239375.1 Pundamilia nyererei
AATCAAAAAATTGCTCTCTTTTTTTATTCGGGCTACTTACATTTATTTTGGGCTACCAAAAACTAAAGAGTCCCTGCCCGAAGGGCTACCAGGGATTTTGAAATTTTGAGAGCCCTGTACATATTTGTAGTTTGTGGTCGAGTCTGTATGACATTTGGTTTTTAGTGATAAGTTAACGCTAGCTCAAAAATGGAGTCTCTTCTAATCTGGTGATATCCAGCAGACTGATTTTATTTATGCTAATAGTCCATTCAAAGACAAATCATCTTCTGTTGAGGAAATGAGAACAATAATGACAGAAACATCTGTGCAGCACTTTGAGTTTACAGAAAGTACTTGTCAAATTTCTGTATTTGTAAAAACGTTTCTTGATTTCTTTCATGAAAGAAACTCAAAACAGAAAATCCCTCCCAAATTTTCACTCTAATCAAAGAGAGTGACGCATTTCTTTGTCAAATTTACGCAAAAACCATGAACAGCACAGACTGTTGAATATCACAAACTGAACATCTCCTGTTACAAGTTTTACATTAACTTTTTACTTAAATAAGTCTGTAGCTGTACATGTACACAAACTACATTTTCTGTTATTACTGCAGCACCCCTGCAGTACCTTCATCGCCCACAAGGGGACCCCAGCGTACACTTTGGGAATCATTGCGTTTGATTATTTCAGGCTTTACTTGTTTCACAACTTTTACTTTGAAGGCGAACCTTCTACATTTCTGATTTTTGTCGCTCTTTCTCGAGTTTTACCCCAGCTAGGATAGTAGCTAGCAGTGTTTGCAGACAACAGGGAAAACTAAAAGCAACTAGTAACCAACGTAATCACTAGGGGTGCAACGATACACAAAATTCACGGTTCGGTTCGGTTCGATACTTTGGTGTCACGGTTCGATATTTTTTCGATACAAAAAA
>NW_005187725.1:278199-287272 GCF_000239375.1 Pundamilia nyererei
CAGCCACTGCCATCCAGTCAGCTGGTGCAGTTATTACTGTCTGACCTTTAATAATGACAGACGGCTCCCGCTGCTGTCGGTACTCTGACTAAATGTGACGGTAAATCCTGGAAATGCAGATTCAGTGAATGTAAACTTTTCCGTAGAATAACGAGGACACGTTTCTGAACCAGGCTGCAGGCGATCTCCGTGCAGCAGGTTGTGCTGTTGTGAGGACCGTGCTGCATGGTCACTGTGATGTTCTGGGCTGGAGGAGCAGTGGCAGCATCCACCAATCTGAAGTCGGACGTTAAACTAAACGTGAAGAACGAGTTTCCTTTTAGTCTTTAGTTGAAACCCAAAATCCTGCAACTGAAAGTTTGACCTACAGAAATCAGCAGGTCTGCTCTGAGCGCCACGCTCAACCCTCGCTGAGGAGCTGGGCCCGTCTGTGGCATTATGTTTGATGCTCCGCCCTTCAACTCCTGCAGCCCGCACGGCTGATCAAAACCACGGCTCCCACTACACCCACCAGGTCGGCATATATCAGCTTCCCCTCAAGCTCTCAGCACTGACTTCTCGCGGCAAACCGAGTGTGTGGACACGGATTAAAGACGATCTGCAGAACGTTCGGGATGTTTCCTCTTTGAGCGACAATAAACTCACACATGCTCAGAGGTGAGAGGATGAGCGAGCGGCTCTCGACCTGAGACGGCCCCTTTTGTTACGTCGTCTCAAACACGAGAAAATCGAATCAAACACACACAAGAACACCCGTCATACCCAAGCGGACACACACACACACACACAGGCTGCATGGCTCTGCCAAATGAGGGGTCCTGAGAGGCCGTGGCTGTGACCTTGGCTGCCCTTGTATGTGCCTGACTCCAGCTGGGCGTCCATTAGAGGGCTCCACAACAGACGCTGGCATCTGCTGAGAGCCAGGGGTCGAACGCCACACACACACACACACACACACACACACACACACTGTAGCTTCAGATGGCACGTGTATGTGAGGGCATTTCATAAGCAGCGCTCATGCTGTGGGTGAGCAGCCGCGACGTGATCTGATGAATTTGAATCTTTTAAACTTTTTAAATCGCTCTGCCGTCACATGATTGGCTGGCAGCTTTTCACATGTCACAGACTAACAGTCAGCTTCATCTCAGAGGACGTCGCTACGTGTAATTTGACCAAATTTCACAGCGTGGGTTCCTCCGTATGAGATGTTGACAAAATCTGTGCAGAAACACATTTCAGGGTTTATGTGAAGATAACGAGGCTTCTGCAGAGCAGACGTCGCTTTGTGTTTTCCTGGAAAACTGGCGAGGGATGGGAAGGGAAAACCTGTGAATGTGTGTTTGCAGAGAGCAGAGGCTGTGGATTACAGCGGCAGCTCTGCCACGACTGCAAACAGGAGGAGCGATTACCTGTATCAAAGCCCCGCGGCAGGGCTCGGCAACCTTCGCTGTGAAAAGAGACGTTTTCTCAGAAATGTCGCTCCAAAAATCATCTGTGAAGAACCGCAAAACATATTAGTCTCATAAAAAAGATGCACAGCAAAATGTTACCTTCATGCTGTGAATGTTCTTGCACTAAGTACACGAGGTGGGCCCAAATATTGTGCTTTTTAGCCATTTCATTGTCAGTCCTCGTACAGTCATGTTTTCAGACAAACACTTTTACAAACTGAAGCTTCTGGATCCAAATCATTTTCTTTCCTTTACCTCATGACACCACGGCCCTGACCTCTGCAAGCACCGTGCTGGTCTCCTCATTTGGAGTTGAACAAACGGAGCCATCACACAGCGAACAGCACAATACAAAGTTTAGATGTGAGTTTGTGGTTTAACGTAAGAACACACTGTTAAAAAACAGAGTGGACGTGAAGAGACGATGAGCTGTGAGAAGAAAGACGGAGACAGGAAAGTTTCCTGGTTGATTCCAGTGTCGACGCGTTCGCTCGTACTTCAGGATGTCAGCGGGACGGTCGGAGCTCCACATCTGAGGCGGAGGAATCATATCAGGGAGCAGCAGACAGCCGTGAGTCTGAGGGACGCAGGTCGTTCAGGATCACTGCGCTGGTTGCCAAATGCAACCGTCTGATTGGTCAGATCTGTTTATCCGCATGTGAACAAACAGAAAAATCGAGCTGAAAAAAAAGAATCCTGTGAAATGACGTGATCGATGTGAACGTCTGCAGCGAGGACGGGCCTCTCCGAAAGGAGGATCTGTGCTCATTGGCTAACAGCTTGCGAGTGACAGGTCGTTAGCCAATGACTGCAGCTTTATGATTTTATTATTATAAATCTTTTGCATCCACAGGTCGAATTTTACATTCAGGAGGGACTGCACATAAATAAAAATGAACTTTTAAAATGTTTCTTTTTTTTCTGTCTGATTGTAACAAACAAGCAATCATTGCTAAGATGTTTCTGTCTCAGATGTTCTCACTTGGCCGCTGGTTGCGATGAATGAATGCTGCGTGAGGCGGACTGTGAGTTGCTGAGGTGACCGACCGGCACTCCAGAGGTTGCACGTGCAACAGCCTCAGTCTCAATCACAACCAGCCACAGGTCACCTAGTGGGAGGAGCCAGTTTGACCTGAGTCAGACCTCTGATGGCATCAGTCACAGCTGTTTCACAGACAGCAGCGGACTGTGAGCGGTTGCAGAGCTGCTCCCTGTCCCCGGAGCAACCATTTCAAAGGCAACAAGATTGCCAGGTTATTGCCCCCAGTTGCAGTAATTTTGTCCGTGCTGCGGCCTCCAACCACAGCTTTCCCCGCTGTGACTGTAGCATACAGTAGTGATTACAGTAGGGTTAAACGATCCGATCTTGTTTCTGTGCCTTCGTGTGTAAAAGCGTCTCATGAAGGGCAGAATTGTGGAATTTGGCCATCAGGATTTCACATTAATACCTCTGCGATGACCTTTGCCCCATGGGCAGATGGGCGTGTGCGGTAACGCGAGGGAGAAACTGCGAGCACTGTAATGGTTCTAATCAGCGAAGCAACAACAGCAACACGCTGCCGTCAGTGATTAGAGGAGCCGCGCTGCACCTCCAGCTCCTGATTTAGAGGAGCCTGTGTGGCATTAACAACCTTGAATTATCTGCCACCACGTCGGGATAAAAGCAGCGGCAAGGTGACTCGTAGCAACTATTGTCAGATGGTCCTCGCTTTTTCTTCAGCAAAGCGTGAAAGCGAAACGACCCGCCGAATTCTCCCAGTCCCTCAGCGCTAAATGGGAAAATATTACAATGCACACACTTCCACCTCCAAATTAAATGCCGCGAGGAGGAGGAGGAGGAGGAGGAGGAGGAGGACAACTGTGGAATACTTAGAGGAAGCTGTATGTCTGAAACGTTAGGAATAAGAAAACATCCCTTCGGTGGGTAAAGCGCAGCTTTATTGCCCACATTAGAAATCCCTCAGGGCCATCAGTGCTGCTAATGAATGCCTGCTACTTATTGGATGCTAATTTTCCTCTGAATGCCGAGCATGTCGTGTATATCGGGGGCTTCTCTTAAACAAACTGCTCCGGGAGCATTGCTCCACAGTGCCAGGAGAAACCCGTCAAAATAAAAGCAGCGTTGAGGAAAGCCCCTGATCCTCCGACGCTGTTTTACTACACGTCTACTCGTCAGCTCGTGTATTTGCAGGTCAGCCTCGTGCGCGCTTCCTAACATGCTCGGCGTTCCAAGTGAGCTTCCGCTGGGTTTGTTTATATCCTCATTTGTTTGCCTGTTTGTTTGTGCGATCGCTGCGCTCTGCAGCTGAGCTAACAAGGCGCCATTTTGCCCGTGCGGCTGGTACGGTCCAATTAAAGCGTGTGATCAGCCAGAACGCTTTAATGATGGTTGTGGAGCTGGAGTTGACCGGCTCGCACAGAGAGAGGGGTGGCGTGCTGCTGTGAGGTGGTGTCTGCGGCGTGCTGGTGTTGTGGCTCAGTGGCTGCACTGCAGACTGGAGACAGGCTGAAATTAGCCTTCCTCTGCTTCTGTCAGGAGGAAGGCGAGCCAGCTGCACGCGCCGCCTCACGACTCAAGCTGAGGACTGTGTGTGTGTGTGTGCGCTCGTTCCTCTTCGGATAGGAAAAACACAGCATCACCCTGCTGACGTTAGAAACTTACCGTCCCAGGTGCGCCATAATGACACCCCCATGATCAGTGACCTTTGACCTTTATCTCCTACTGAAGGTACATTTTTCATTCCTTCTGTTTGATAAGAACATTTAAAGTAATGCTAAGGTGTATTGTTAATATAACCTCAACATTTCCTGTGTATGTTTCAAATTAAAAGCTCTACAGAATGCCATTTGAGATGTTCCCTTCACTCCTTAAAACAGGACTTTTATTTTGAAACATTTGCAGGATGTTAACCCTTGGAAAAGTGTATATTCATTATAGACTATGGGCACCTTAGCATGTGCTACTTCCGGTGGGGAAACTCCTGTAGGGCTTTGTTTACGGTGTGATATTCGCTCCTTGTTTACAGTTGGGTTTTCCAAAAGAAGTCAACCAAATGGACGAATCAAGTGGCCACTTACATTTCTATGGATGTCCTTTGCATTTACCGAATATATCTGTAGATGATATTCATCGACTTGTCGATATTTTTACCCCCGCGCCTCAGAGCAAAAGCAAGAAAGGATTCAAATTCTATATTTCCCAGTATTTTTGTTTCATTGTTCTTTACTTTTACTTCCTAACATCCAAGCCTGCAGTTCCTCTTATGTCCAACAGAGGTGCCAGCAGTGAGTCAGTAAGCTGTACGCCTCACCTGGTTCAATTGTATTAAGGCTTTGTGTTTGTACTTATAGGGGCGTGGCCTCTTTTATTTGACATACTTTGGATTATTTTTTTGCTCTTTAATAAAAAATATTAAAAATATTTTTTAAATTTTAAATTTTTTAAATTTAAAAATTATTAAAAATATTTTTTAGTAATCTGATTACTTGATTAATCGATGGAATAATCGACACAACACATTCTCCCGGGTGCTGGCTCAATTTCCATCTTTTATGTACAGTCTCCTGCCTATCAGTAGAGATTCGTAGATAGAAAAGGCATCAGACGCTTTAATTAGCTGGACGAGTCCTGACAGAGCTCGTTGTGATGCTCTCTGTGCGGTGAGGTAAGTGATGAAACATTGATGTCATATCTGCACCAGCTACAAAAACAAAGAGCCAGGCTGGAAAATAACACTGATCATCCTTTAAGCGCACTCGGTTGTCGAGCGGTGTGTTGTGTTGTTGTGCGAGGTGGTGCTCAGGTCTGCGCTGTAGTGCTCTCTCTGCAGTGCACTAAGCAGGACACCTTATTTAGGACAAAGTGGGAGAGGAGAGTGCTCCCCCCTCCCTCTGACTCGCTGACCTTCTGGAAAGAGGTAGAGCTAGCAGAGGGAGGAGAGGCCATTTATCTACTCTCCCCACCCTCTACCCACCAGCACCATCCAAGTGGGGCAGCGAAGCTGAAGGTGAGGGCAGCTCGACCTGCTGCCTGCAAACATCGAGCCTTCCACTGCTCTCTGTCCCTAAAGTAACAGCTGTTCAAACGGGCGACGGCGTCAATCCACGGATTTTTAAACAAATTCAACATGGCCATCCCCCATCGCGCACGCATCCATCACCGCCACACCGCGCTCCAGCAGACACGGCCGGTCGATCGGCCTCCCTGACGAACTGTCATCACCAATTAGTGCAAATGTTAACAACTGACATCCCATAATGTAGATTCAGCATCACAATCACACGACACGAACTACAGACGGGCGACAAATGAAAGGAAAACTGGTGTTTTATGGTGACTTCATTATTTCTGTCGTTTACATTTTTATTCTTTGACTCTTCTAGAGCAGCTTTGCATGATTCACAGTTCATAATAATCCTTTGTCTCATACTGAGCCTCGGTGCAGCCCCTCACTTCAAACTCTCACTGAAACAAGCCCCTCCTCCTGCTTTTAAGCCAACCTTCTTCTGATTGGCTGCCCCTCATACAGTGTAAACCACAAGAGGGCGGGGCTTTTGTGCGACTACGTATGGATATCTCCTCGCTCGGAGTAGAGCTGGTGCCTTCTCGGTGACGTGTTTCAGGCACAGCGAGTCCTGGGACACGCTGCAGGGATTATGTCTCTCAGCTCGTTTGGGAATGACAAGGAATGGAAAATGTCTGGATAGATTTTCAAAATAAAAGACCCTGCCAGCTTCTGGTTTGAATAGAGAACGTTGGAGACCAAATATATTCTGTGGAGGAACATGTCGCAGTCATTATTAAAATACCAGAGACGGCAAGTAAAGTTTGGAAGAATGCTGTTTTCCTCTAAAGTGAGCTTCTGCTGTGGACTGAGAGACGTCATCAGAAGGGGCTGGGAAGCTTCTGGAGGCTTCCTCTGAACCTTTCTCCTAGCCACACGTGGACCTTTACACCCATCAGGGATGCTCGCGCTCTGTCACTGACACCCGGAGGTGCTACAAACTATATTCAGTGTAACACATCACCTGCGATCAGCCCTGCAAACAGTGCCGCTCGCTTAATTAGCGAGCAGTTAGAATCCGCCTCGTCCCTCGACAGACACTCACATCTTTCCGTTCTGGACACCGCCCAAACCTGCCGCTGCTGCTGCTGTGGCTGAGAAGCCCTGACACGTGGTTAAAGGGGGGAACTCGCACTGTTAATGTGTGAAGTGTGTGCGTGGATAACGGGGTGTGTGTGAGGAGAGGAGGGGGGTGCTAGAGAAGACGCCATCAGCATCAGCCAAATATAAATAGCTTTGCCCTGGTTTGGTAGCTGGCACCCTTTAAAACACACACACACACACACACACACACACACACACACACACACACACACACACACACACACAGAGTATAGCCCTGATCTAGTTGCCACTGTGCAGCCTCTCTGTGTGGTTTGGCTGTCCTTCAAGAAATGAGTGTGTGTGCGCATAATTAGGAATGAGTGTTTGTCGAGCTGTTTGTGTGTGAGTCTGTGTGTGTGTTTGTGAGTCTGTGAGAGTGTGTGCTCTGCAAACAGTGAGACAGAAAGAAAACTGTAAATTACGGGGTTTGCATGTTTGCACCTGTGTTTCTGCCGCAACCAAACACACACAACCAACAATTCTCCCCTGCACAACACACACACACACACACACACACACACACACACACACACACACACACACACACACACACACGTGAAAATGTCAGTTATTTCTCCAAATTTCCACCATTCAAAACTTCATATTTGACTTCTGTTGCTGTGCGTCTCTCCTGAGGAGCGCCAGTGAAACTGAAATCTCCTCTAATCCTCGACACATTTGCCATTTCTCGGCGTCACCGCCGTATTGTGCTAATCTCAAAGCCTCTAAACGAAGTGCTGGAGTCTCTGTTTGCAGCCCACTCTGGAGGGCCGGTAAACCACTGAGCGCCTGAGAGGATGTGGTGGTTGAGAGCTGGACATGAAATAAACGCTGTGACAGATCACTTCTGAGATGTTTACAGTAAGCGTGCGCGCCGGATCGGCTCCTAATCCCGAACTCACAGCATCATCTGAGCGAGGGAGCGAGGTCGGAGTCAGCTGGTTTCTGCTGAGCAGATTATACCAAGACTGTGAAATAAGTTCAACGAGCTGAAGTTCAAGTTTGAACAAACTGCCAATATTTTTTCTGTTAATGAATTTGAATGAATTCATTCAAATTTTCTACATCGCTTCCTGTTTGCTGGAAGAACCAGCTGCTAGGCTGAAAAGTGCAGTTAAGAGCCCAAAGTTAGAACTTAAAGATGATGGGAACAGAGCTCGAGTCAAACGGCAAACATCTGTGATTATGTTGATTCGCTTTGCTGTCTCAGACTGATTGCAAACAGCTGCAATCAGATGGTTACCCAGAGATTCAAATGTAACATCTTTGACCTCTGGGTGGTCACTTTCCATCACCTGGTGACTGCACCGATCACCTGGTGGGAGGAAACCTGTCTCCAAACAGCTGCAGTCTGAGTCAGACCGTTTGGAGACGTGTTCCTCCCACCAGGTGACCGGCGTAATCTTCCTGTGATTGAAAGCGTCTTCCAGAGGTTGACGGTGTTGCGTGTCCAACCTCCGATTGACCAGGTGGTCTTTGCAACTACTTTCAATTAATCTCCAACAATCACAGCAACCTGATATCACGGCAAAGATGGACACTCCTGTGCACTGTGTCCATGTCACACTTTGACTCTATTTGACTGTATTTTAACTTTATTTTGACTCTAGTGTATTTTACTCTATTTTACTTTATTTGACTCTATTTTACTGTATTCTATTTGGGCTCTATTTTACTGCATTTTACTCTATTTGAATTTAGAGACTTAAATAAATTCTATTTGACTTTATTTGAGTCTGTTTGGACTCTGTTTGACTCTATTTTACCCTATGTGACTCTATTTTGACTCTATTTTACTCTATTTTACCCTATTTGAATTTACAGACTTAAATAAATTCTATTTGACTTTATTTTGCTCTATTTTACTGCATTTTAACTATATTTTGACTCTATTTTACTGTAGTTGACTAGATATTCCTCTATTTGACTCGATTTGATTGTATTCTATTTGGACTCTATTTTGAATCTGTTTTACTGAATTTTACTCTATTTTGATGAATTTTACTCTTTTTTTAACCCAACTTTACTGTATTCTATTTTACTGTATCTGACTCTATTTGACTGTTTTACTATATTTGACTCTATTTCGACTCTATCTTACTCTATTTGACTCCTTTTTGATGAATGTTATTCTATTTTGAATCTGTTTTACTGAATTTTACTCTATTTTGACCCAATTTTACTGTATTTTTATTCCATTTTGACTCTACTTTACTGTTTGTTTTTTACTCTAATTGAATTTAGAGACTTAAATAATGTCTATTTGAGTTCATTTTACTCTATTTTGACTCTGTTTTACTGTATTTGACTCTATTTTGACTCCACTGCTTCTTGTTTCTTCTGCATGTATGTGTCTGGAATCTTTATGACTTTATCCTCATGCAACCTCGCTCACCCTCCCTCTTCCTATGTACATACATGTGCACACATTATAAAACTGACCCTGCTATA
>NW_005187725.1:287405-308273 GCF_000239375.1 Pundamilia nyererei
TGTGTGTGTGTGTGTGTGTGTGTGTGTGCATGGATACATACGTCTGTTTCCACACCAACATACAGTCCAACCTATTTCTGTGTTGGGCTGAAAGATGAATCTCCACGCACCCGCTGTCAATCAGACATGCACACCTACGCAGACAAATAAGGTGCTGAAACGCTGCTGATGTGCATCGTGATTCATGCTTTCTGGGGGCGGACCATTTACATCTGGAGTCCAGCGGTCCTCCCCCAGAAATTGTACATTTTGCCGTTTAGAACAATAAAGCAGAACATAAATAATTCAAACAAATGCAGAATGCCACCTGACCTGTGGGGGAGCAGTTCGCTGCGCACAGTGAAACTCGCTGCATGCATAATATCGCAGCAAACACTGGAAACATTACAGGAGCTAATCTGCAGATCTATTCAAAACAGAACCTGAGACGCCACCAATAAACTGATCGGCCAGCAGGTGCTGACCAGGTATGGAGGTGTCTGCACAGCGGGGGGACAGTTGGACGTGGGACAGGATTTATTGTCTGATTGATTTCAGTGGACAGAAAGTGAGGGGAGAAAATGGACTTGGAGGCTGGAGTGGTTGACAAAGACGTGAATCATCCTGCTGGGAACTTTCTGTCCAATGAGGTCTCAGGATGGTGCTGCTCTACACTCTCCAGTCATGAAGCCTTCTTCTGATACTGATGTGTGTATATGTACATATATTTATCTATCCAGGCTAAATTTACTTTGCTTTTATTTCTCACTGTTAGTATGATGTATTTTTAAGGAAGCTGAAGCTATTGAGCGTCATTTTAACTTACATTTTAGGTTTATTTAAAATGTAAGTTAACTACTTGTTTATATTTAAGAAAACTTTCTGTCCTTTCACAACATTCAGTACATTTACATGTGGGGCAAAGGTGAGGTGCAGACATAATGAGCTGGGAGTGGCAGATTCCTCTGGCTGTTGCTGTTACTCGGTGCATCACAATGTTAATGCCATCATCATGATGAAGATAAAAAGGAGAACTTGTCCCCACACACAGGCACGACCTGCTGAAACTCAGGATCAGAGTTGGAGGCGCTCCCACTGGCCTGCTTCGGTTTGTCAGACCTGTCTGGATGGTATTCAACATGAGACGGGCGGTTTTAACAGATCTGAGGAGACCAGCTGATCGGAGCTGAGAATTCATCACGCACTCAGAGCGTGATAATATCCTAAAGGTCCCGTGAAGCGGCTGAGTCAGAGCGTCTCACGCTGCCGCTCTGCAGTCAGTCTGAACACAGCCGTCCTCGGTAACACGAGCAGCTGCAGATGTCCCATCAGGCCTTTTATCTCTTGTAAACATCGGACCGTGTGCTGTAATCCAGCGCGTTCTCTTTCACAGGGTGGCGGATACCGGAGCCGGAGCGCCACCCATCCGTTTAGCATCTCTTCTTTGATTCACAATAACGAGTCTCGCTCGCGGCTCGTCACAGCGCAGCACTGTTCAGGATCTCCTGTCACGTAGTAACTTCGGCAGCTTTTCATGGGAAAACTGAACACAGTGAAGCGAAAAGCACGAAGCTGTCTGTGCACAGACCAGAGTTTCCTGACGAGCATCCTCCCAATGCCTCATTTTTGACTTCTCGTGGCCTCAGTGTTGCTGAGCGCATCAACACACGTCAAAGAGTCTACCTGTGGATCGTTCCGTTACCGACAGCATTATACGTCAATACTTCGTTTTTTAACTTCCTCTCTTCCATTTCCTGCCTTTGTCTCATTGTGTTTAAATGTCGTTTAACACACTTCAGTGTGCAATGTTTCTGTGATCTTAACTTGTTATGTACTCTTTGTGTTTCTGTATCTTGTACCTGGTGGTGTTGACTGACTCTACCTGAACCCTAATATTGATTTATTTACTCTTATTTTCATCATCTCGTTTTCCTCCTCTATTCCTTCTTATTGTGTTAACTTGGGATTATTAACCCTTTATTTCCACGTGTCTTGTTTTCCTCTCTTCCTTTACCACCATTGTTATCGTTCTGATTGGTTCACCTGTGTGTTACCATCCCGCGATTTCCTCATGTTGCTTTCACCTGTGTCTCTGTTCTTTCCTTTTCCTCTCTGTTGCTGTTGTATTGGGTTCACCTGTGTCTTATTTCCCCTCTCCCTGGTGTCCACGTCCACATGGTTGTCGTCTCTCTGTCCCTGAGTCCTCCCCAGCCGTCCCTGTTGCTTTTGCATGTTGTTGGTGAATTGGGTTTTCCTGCCACACAGTGCAGTGTGTGTTGTTGTGTTCTCACTTTCTCGTTTTTTTCCTTTTCCATTTCAGTCTGAAGATGCTGTAAGAAGAATGAACAGTGAGATAATTATTGTTAATATTAACTCCCTGAGTCCTTTGAGCTCCTGCTTCCACGCTGAGCATTCATCATTGTTTGGCAGTGACCTCACATGACCCTGCAGTCACACTGTGCAAAGACATTTTTCCCTGGAACTGATCTCCATCTGTGGAGCGAGATGGATTTGACCTGGAGCAGGACTTCCTGTGGCGTCCTGTAGTAGCATGATGATGATTGGCTGAGAGAGTGCGTGCTCGTACCTGGTTGGGCTGAAACGATCAAATTGAGGAACGCCAAGAGAGCTGACAGAAGTGACGGTGTGATCTGTACGCACGAGCAAAAATCAGCTCGAAGACCAGAAACCTTCCCTGACTCCACTGCCTACTCACGGCTTCAGTCCTCAAACCTAAAAAGTCATAAAACTAAACAAAAGCTGAATAAGTCCACCACCCACACACACACACACAACTCAGCAACTAAAATCTAAAGTTTCCCCTAAAAATCAACACCACAGAGCCGGAGGTGCCATCCCACACACGCACACTTGACTTTTTAATACAAGCCCACCACATCTCCCAGCATGCACATATTGCAGTTTGAAGCCCCGCCCCAAACCGTCACAGACACAAAATTATTCCTAATTATTCCGTCGTTAAACGAGAAAATTCCGTAAAGTCTTCGATTTGGATTTACAGTGAACAGAAAACAACAACGTCTGCACTTCCAGCTGTAACGAAGCTGTGATAGAGTTTACAAGTTTCTCCAATCTGCAAAGGAAGAGAGCTTCTCTTGTTTCTGGACACAGTGAGAGCTCGATCGCTTCTTTAAATATTGCAGAAATGTGCTCCTGTGCCTCCTTCTCACCTCTCTGAGCAGAGCAGACACTTTGTGACAGGTAAGAATTTCACTCCACGCCATAATTCAAAGCAATTCACGGAACAAATAACCAGAAGAAGTGAAGCATCGATGGTTACGGTGCTGGTGCAAACACATCAGTTCATCCAGCTGCGTCTGTGTTCGTTCAGGTAAATTCTTCAGGTTTGCACAAAAACTCCAAATCTCCAGTCAGACATGGAGGAGGAGCTAAATGATGCTGTTGAGGGCAGCTGAAGCTGAATGACCGGATCTCTGATCTCCTCCCCGTGTGTCCTCCACCTTCAGAGGAAGCTCCTTCCTGCTCCTTCCTCACCCAGAGCAGAAGTGCAACTTTACCAGTAAGACGACAGCTTCTGTCTCTTCAACAGACCAACCAGTACATCCATCCTTTATCCAGATAACTGCAGCTCTAAGTTGGTGCTCCACCCTTTTCCAACCATGGCCTCAGAGCTGCAGGTGCTAATGCCCCGCAGCTGGAGGTCACCGACTGATGAAGCCAGAGGGCAACATGATCTGCAACGAGCAGAGAGGAGGTCCTGAGATGCTCTGAGGTGTTTCCACTGAGGTGACCGCCAATGCCCCGCCCACATCTGCTCCTCGGCCTACCTTCACCTGACACTCCAACATGCAAAGGTAAAGTGGAACAGTCCTGTAGCACGTGTGTTTGTGGGCTTCAGGAGGACGTTAGCAGCTGTAAAATGAACATCTGGATCCTCTCTGTTTCCCAAAACGTTCGGCTCCTTGAAAAAACAGCTTTACTTGTACGTTAGCGTGCTGGAGGACGCGGCGCTGAGTGAAGTGCCGAATGTGCTGCGAGTCAGCAGAGCCGAGATCGATGGCAGAGGTAAACAAGCCCAGAGATGTAAATAACAACAAGCTTCCATTTACAGAGCAGCTGAAAAACTGCAGCTCTGACACTGATTTATGTTCCACCGCATGTGTGTGTGTGTGCGTGTCTGTGTGTGTGTGTGTGTGTGTTTGACCACATGTGCTGGCGTGTTCTCATTTCTGTGTGTACGTGTCGATGGAAATGAGGTGACCCGCTGTGTGTGAGCGCGCTCAGACAGAATGCCTCGTCAGATGTCTGGGGACAGTTGGCCAATCGGCTCTCGTGTCTGTGGCCCAGACACACACACACACAAACACACACACAGACACACACACGCAGAGAGGTGACACACGTTACAGCTGTAAATAAAAGATGGACGTTGGGTGGCTGAACAAAGAGTCAGCTTGTAAACAAACAGAGACAGAAACCCTTCCTTGCTTCTTCGCTGCCTGTGGATGAAATCCTGCTCTGCATTTTGGTTTTTTTTCGTGATATCACAAATGCGTACGTGATGTGTACGTGACGTGCTGCGCGCATTGTGTCCAGGTGAAATATCGATGCTTGGGTTTAAGTTTGGTACGTACTCGTGCTCTTGAGCATCTTTGACCTTGCAGTTGGGACCGATCCAATAACTCAATGGATTAAAACCTCAATTGATAAATGGATCAGCGGGGCCCAGGTGCTTCACCTGGACCCCGTCTCATCCCTCACAGGTCACACTGACCCCCAGCTTCATAAAAAATACAGTTTAATCCCCAACTTTCCACAGAGCTCTCAGCACCGCGAGCTCACACACGGCCACGTTCAATAAACTCATTAGCAGTCTCAGTTTGCTGTGCGCGCCCACGCTGGGCTGCAGATCCCCTGATCTGTCCTCGGAGAAATCCCCGCTGCTCATCGTGTCCAACGCCACACAGAGACCTGACGTCTCTAACCTCCGTCGCAGCTGCAAAGAGGAAACTTGCCCTTCGTTTCCTTCAAACTCTGCAGCAGAAAGCGCAGCGGCGTCCGACCCTCCTCCCGCCAGCCTTCTGTCTCAGCTCACGCTCTCGGTGAGGGGGAACAGGAGGCTGCTCTGCTAATGAATAGCTGAGTAGCTCCTGTATGAGGCCGAGCTGCGGGTCTGCCTTCACTTCTGTTTGCTGCAGCACGGCCTCACAATGCACCTCAAACACGCTCACACCTGAGCGCAGCCCGAGCTTCAGCACACAGGTTCATGAAAGTAAGAAGAGTTCAGGTCGAGTCAGAGCTCCTGCGCCGCGTGGCCGTCTTTGAAGCCCATATCTGAAAGCTGTGACCCTAAGCTGAAGAGCCACAGGTCGCTGCTCCCTCCACTCTGGGCAAGGATGGACGCAACCCGCCTCTGTCCCTCGCCATGTCCACGCAGTCGCACCGTTGCGTGTGAAGTAGCATGTTTGTGTTTCTGTATTTAAATCTTTATCTGTTCTTTGAGCTGATTGGTGTTCATGTGCATGCAGGAGGTGGTCCCCCCGCCCCCGAGAGTCCGACCTGGACAAAGGGCAGAAAACAGACGACGGAGGCAACATCCAAATGACCATACACTGTATATAAATGATGGACACCTTATAGACGGTGTATTTTGTTTCCGTGGACGTTAACTCAGATCAGCTGTGAGTATTTTCATTCTTCACTCGAGCTGCTGTGCGGACATTAAACGCAACAGTGGCTGTAATTAATATTTTGAGAGTGTGTAAAGAGCTGCAGAGCTGAAGGTTTGGTGTGTCTGTGTGTGAGGCGTAGCTACAACTACAACTAAACACACCACCTGAAGCATTCAGCATGTAGTGAGCTCCAATGTGCGATTCTGATTGCACCGACTCATCCCTGCACTGCTTTCTTTGACTTGCTCACACTAACACGCTGCTTTGTCTGCAGGACGGAGTGAGCATCACAGAGCAGCTGCACACATACGTCTCCACACTCGCTGAACCATGCCACGCAGCCCCTGTAGGAGCTACCTGACAGGAGAGGATGTAATATGATAGACAACATGACAGACTGTGTATAAAATGTTGACCAATCATGCAAACCAAAGGAGAAATTAACCCTTGACCTTTACAGTGAGGAGATGCAGTGGCTCTATAATGTGAGGGGCGTGCTTACCTTTGTTGTGATGGAGGTTGTCTCTCTGCAGCTGAACCCGTACAGGAGATTTGGGACCAATCGGGCCTAAAACATGAAGCTATCACCAAAATCTGCAGTTCCTCTACCGTCCAGCAGGGGCTCCAGCAGCGAGTCAGTTCACATAGACTGCAAACTTTTTGCGAGTCGATACAAAAACCCCTTGTCTCTTATATTGCACCTTTTCTCCATCGCAGACATAAAACGTGCAGAACGGACCTTCACATGATGCACAGGCCTGCAGAGGGCAGCTCTGCACAGATGTGCATACTAATTATGCAGTCTCTGCCGTCCTCAGTGTCTGCAATTTTATGCACCAGAGCAGTAAGTAGACGTCTGATGGCTAAAGTGAATATCTACCTTGATAGCTGCCCAGCAGGCCGCCGTGCTGGAGCTGCACCCCACCTGCACCGGCCCGCTCGGACCCCTCCTGTGAGCGCGACAGTTAGAGAGAGAGGCAGGAAGAGATGTCGGAGGTCTGCATGAGAGGAGGATGGAGGGAGGAAGCACAGGCGAGGAGCAGAGAGGCTATGATTGCCAGCCAGCGTGTAGCCGGTAATTACAACGTTGTGTTCCCTCTCTCACTCTCAGGCTCACAGCCATTCACACCTTCCTGCTTTACATGCCCGTGTGCTCAAGGTTAATGCAAGGGAAGGCTAAATAAAGACATTCAGGACACTTGATTTCAGACTGTCACATGCCTCTTTGTGTTTTTGGTTATACATGTTAAAAAAGCAAGTTTCTGCTCTGAGGCTTCAGCTCACTCATCATTCTTGGTCCTGCAGTCAGAACGTGGTGTGAGTCTTTCAATGGAAGCTGATAACTTCCTGCTACATCTAACGCAGCCTCATAAACTCTGTTTTTCATGGATGTTAAACTTTATGGTAACACCTGGAGAAAAGCGATGATCTGACTCTACAGGTACCTGCAACAAATGCGCATTAATAAAAAAGTATTCCAACTTTTTCAGACTCTGGCTTTTATTCATTGGTCAATGCGACTGGCCATAACCTTTCCTGTACTGCACGATGAAGGTGTCATTCATCGTCACTGCTGCCTTTTACAGCTGAAGAGCCTGATGTTTCTTACAGTGTTTGGGAGAAACCATCTCAGTGGCCCCCGTCGGGTGACGTAGGTGAGAAAAATGCACGCTTCAAGATCAATAAGTTGTTATATTAGTAGTAATGAGATAATTAAGCAAGTTAATGAGGCAACAATGAGGGAACAAAAGCTGCATGTCAAAGGTGGAAGTAGCTGCATTTGTTCCTGAAGTTTTGAGTCACAGACTTTGGCTTTGTGGCTGCTGCCATGTTGTTTTGGGTTTGTGACCATACTGCGTCAGCCCTGTCAGGGTGGGATAGGCTCCGCCCCCCCGGTGAAGCATGCAGAGCTGCTGCTGCTCCAGATCGAAAGGAGGTAGCTGAGTTGGTTTGGGCAGGTGGAAAGGATGCCTCCCAGGTACCTGTTGGGTGAGGTGTTCCTGTACGTCCTTAGAGGAGGCGGAGGCCCTGGGACAGACCCGGGACACGCTGGAGAGACGACATGTCTCGACGTGCCTGCTCTCACGACGCACAGTGGACGTTAGAGGTACTGCAGCCGCTGGTGCTTTCAGCCAATTGCACGAAAAAGTCCTCCAGCTTTCATCTCTGTGTTGGTCTCTCTGTAAAAACAGTTTCAGCTTTTTTTAATGAAATCTGCTCCGACTCGAAGCCTGAATGAACCTCCTCGGCTTCGTTATCGCAGCCGCCTCGTCTCATTGTTGATGTGGGAAATATTGATGAGGCGGTCTTGGAGGCGCATGAATCTTGGATTAATCACAGCTCGGTTTATGACCTGTCCGCTGCATCGCAGTGCGTTCTGTGTTTGTAATTGTGCTGTCAGGTGATGTTAGCAAGTGTGTGTGTGTGTGTGTGTGTGTGTGTGTGTGTGTGTGTGTGGTCCCCAGGCTGTGGATTTATTGCTTACATGACTGCCTAAACTGACCGATCAGCTCTGGTATCTCCTCGTCTGTCTCCCCCTTCCTGTTTTCTCCTCTCTCGTTTTTTCTCTGCTGCTATCTTGCATCATTTCTTGCCTCCCTCCCTCCCCCCTCTCCTCACCCCCACTGTCTCGCTCATTGACTTATCTTTCTGCTTTGCTTGATTCATCTCCTTCTGCCCCTCGCTCTCTCCATCACACACACTCTGTTCCTGCTGCTCTACATGAGTATGTCCTCTCCTCCCTCCTTCTCTCCTCCCACTCATTCACCCCAGTCTCCCCCTCTCCCCTGCCCCTCACTCATTTTTATGACTGCCACAGGAGCCTTTCTCTCTCTCTCTTTGTCTCTGTGTTTATGAGCAGAGCTATATTGAGAGCGTCTGGCTGGTAGACACAGAGGAAAAGAGGGGGCGAGAGTGCACGATGAAGCCAGAGGAGAGAGGGATGGAGGGCAGGCGCGACCAAGATAGAAAGCGGGTTAGATAATGGAGCTCAAACATACATGCATACATGCGACCGATCAATGCCTTTTACATCTGGCGCAATAAAACGTTTTCTGATCAATCCGAGACAATGAAAAGAGGAGAAATAATCTAAATGTGGCCAAATGCCACCACAGAAGAGAAATTAAACGCTCAGGGGAATCAATGGCTGCTCAAAGTGGCGCAAATCGATATCTGCATATCAGCATCGCAGCTATTGATTTAATATGACTACATTTAACCTGAATCAGGTATCTGACTCTGCAGCTCTGATCAGAGGAACATTTCATCATCTTTAACTTGTTTTGCTTTAATAGTCCAGAAAGGTTCTCTGATCCGCCACAGAGCCGGCCGTTTCATTAGGCACGCTATAAACGTATACGTGTGGGTTTGTGAGACGCATCTTGATCAGCAAGTTGATTGGTCTGTTGAAGTCAGTGACAGTGTTTCAACCAATCACAGTGGCTGATAATCTACTGCTTGGTCTGTGTTCCTGGCCTCATACTTGATCCAGCTGTTTGACCTCATTATAGACTCATTTCAAACATTTTTAAAATAAACAGCTAACAGATCATCTGCAGAGGAATGGCTTATTGAAGAGTTTCAGTCAGGTTTCAGAACTCATCACAGCACAGAAACAGCTTTAGTGAAGGTTACAAATGATCTTCTTATGGCCTCTGACAGTGGACTGTCCTGCTAGACCTTAGTGCAGCGTTCGATACTGTCGACCATAATATCCTATTAGAGCGATTAGAACATGCTGTAGGTATTACAGGTACTGCACTGCAGTGGTTTGTATCATATCTATCTAATAGACTCCAGTTTGTTCATGTAAATGGAGAGTCCTCTTCACACACTGAGGTTAATTATGGAGTTCCACAGGGTTCAGTGCTAGGACCAATTCTGTTTACATTATACATGCTTCCCTTAGGCAGCATCATTAGAAGACATAGCATACATTTTCACTGCTATGCAGATGACACCCAGCTCTATCTGTCCATGAAGCCAGGTAACACACACCAATGAGTTAAACTGCAGGAATGTCTTAAAGACATAAAGACTCAGTGACGTGATCCTAAATTGCCGATAGGTGTGAATGTGAGTGCAACAGGATGGCGACCTCTCCAGCCTGTGGTAGCTGGAGTAGGCTAATGAATGGATGGATGGGTGAGCACTGACTAAGCAACAGAAGATGAATGAAGAAATTAAATGCTAATAATGTGGTCTATTAAAAATTGGCTCTTTCTTTGTTACAAACTTTACTGTATTATCCATCAGTTAGGATACGACACAAAGTAACTACTATGATTTTACTGTATAACATTTTCAAAATTATAATAATTACATTGGTAGATTGCTCAATTACTTAAAGCTGTAGTGAGGTTTTATTACATATAAATAAATGTTCATAGATGAGTTCCCACATTTAAATGCATTTTATAGTTTCAGAGTTTCAAATGTCGTGTTTGCAGTGACGTTCCCACCCTACTACACTGCCAGAGCTGAAGCAGGACACAGCCATAGTTTACACCGACGTGAAGAGGAACAGAAAGCAACAGTAACTCAGGTTGAAAGGACTCAAATTTCCGGATCATTGCAGGCGTGCTGGTATCACTTTCAGTTTCCTGCCTTAGCTTTCTGACTCCTGCTTCTGTCTGAAGTCCTACCACTGAGATGTGTAACCAGCTGAAGACCTGCAGCCCCGAGCAAAGACAATCATCTGATGAGTCATGCCGTCTTTCCCCTCCATCCTTGGGTTTATATTTGGAGGAAGACAAAAAGAAGCCTCCAGCTCCGAGTATCTATTAAAGATGGAGGTGGGTGTGTAATGGCAGCAGCTGAAGTGAATCATTAGCTGGAAAGTTTGTGTTTGATTACTGCAAGCGCTCCTCGCCACAGGCAGAATACAACTGAGGCCATATTACAAAACCGGCTTCGTCCTATTGCAGCAAATCCAGCTCTCCTTTCATTTTTCTCTTATTGCTGAGCTCTCCTGAACATCTGCGAACTCAAACAAAAGCCAGAGGAGTGTTTCATACGACAGTCACAGATCAAAATGTCCCCAACGCTCTTTGTTTATCTGCCAGCAAAAGTTGTAGGACCACCAGCCAGACTCTCGGATTCTTCAGCCAAACTCTTACAACAGCTGGAAGATGAAAAAACGAGGACGTGCAAAACCAAACTCTCAGACTGGGAACTGGACCAGACCAGAACCTTTAGACATCTTTGAAAACTCTACAATAAAATCTGTATTATCACCTTTATAAGGTCGTAAAGAGTCTGAAAGCACTGCTGGGCCTCAGCACGAGCACAAGGCTTAAGCTTTAAATCACGGTGGGTGTAGTTTAGGGCAGCAGTGAGGCCACTAAATGGTGTAATGTGCATTTGTTTAAAGGCTTCCTGCACACAGCTCAGTTTCACTCGGTAATCTGTGTAAACACAAATCTGTATATGAATGTAAAGAATCTGCAGGAAGGACTGTCTGGCTCTCGGCCCCCTGTGTAACCTGTGTGATTGCAAACGACAAAAGTAAACTGATGATGCTCACAGGTGCACAATCAGAATCTTCGACCCTCTCGCCTGCATCAGGAAAGCTAAAGGCTCAAATGTTTGGGCTCTTAAACCCTCACACTGAGCAGCAGGAGGTAAAAAGTTGAGACCAAACTACAAACAGACCTTTTATGAACATGTTGGATGTTTGTCCTGTTACCGTCCACCCTGGACCGCTGACATTCATCAGTAATCTTATCGCTCTTACCCTCCACTGAATTGTTCTGCTTCTGCCTCTGTTTTCCAGTCTTTGTTTTCGGTCCTTTACTCTGATGTGTCCTTCCATCATCAGCTGGGAATCCTCTGAAAAACACATCAAACCTTTAGTTTCTGTCACCGAATGAATCTAGCGTCACTTTGACCTGCAGGCTGCGCTCACCTACTCTGAGTCTCCCGAGCTTTGAATCAAAATCCAGATGTTTTCCGGCTCTTGTCGTCGTGGCTCTGTCACTTACTCAGTGTATGTTCGTGTCGGTGTGACCAGTGCTGATTTAACCGCTGCATATCTCGGCCAGGACAGTCTTGTAAATTAGATTTTTAATCTCAAGAGTCGTTTTCCTCGTTAAATAAAGGTTAAATAATAATTTCTCCGGCAGCACAGCAGAGGCTGGGTTCAGATTAATCAGACAGATGATGCTGGTCTGAATCACACTTGTTGTTTGGTGGTTTTATTACAAAGAGGAGCTCATGCACTGCCTGATAAACATGAGCGTTACAGGATGATGATGGTGATGGTGATGAGCTTGTACCTGGCTTCCATGATGGTCAGCAGCAGAGATGGGCAGTAACGCGTTACTTGTAACGCGTTACTGTAAGCTGATTACTTTTTTCAAGTAACGAGTAAAGTAAGGGATTACTATTGCAAAAATGGTAATTAGATTACCGTTACTTTCCCGTAGGAACGCTGCGTTACTGCGTTACTAAAACCGTGATTTTTTTGCGAGAATATCTCACGACAATGACGTAAGCGAGTGCGCCGTTAGTGACAACAGCTGTGTGCAGATCAACAATGGATCACATATCGATTGTGGGAGAGAGTATGAGCGTGCAGCGTTTAAAGCGTGGAAGTACTGACCTTACTTTGAGTTTGATTCCATAAAAAGTGACAAAAACATTAGTGTCCGTTGTGCGTGGGAAGAAAACTTCTCTTTACAGCGAAAAAAAACCCCTAAACTTCCAAGCAAGCGCCAAGTGCGCAACGACGTAATGGGAAATTCACAGAGAAACTCGCGGATTCTTCAACTGACCGCAGCACACATGCACCAGGGTAAACCTCCGCCTAACCCACTCCTGCTTTACAGGTGAAAATAGAGCAACAGGACCGCTGAGTCTTTGGCTTTATTTATTTTCTGCTGTGTTTTACTTGCATCTATTTGAAAGACTGAGTGTAAACACAAAAAATATTTTATTTTATGTGCTGGAATGTGCAGAAAATAGGTTTAAATGTTAAACAAATTTATTCAACTCAGAGAATGTTGCATATAATTAAATTTTTGCTTGATGCATAAATTTAAAGATTAAAAATAATAAAACAAGTTTTAAAAAGAGACTTTTCCATTTGATTACATTGTGTATGATGGATTATGTAGAAAAAGTAGAACTGGGCTGAAAGATCTATCGCTTTATCACCTCTTCAGGTTGTAAATCGTGTTTTTAAAAAGTAACTAAGTAGCTAAGTAATTAATTACTTAATTAAGTAAATAAGTAATTAATTAAATAAGTAATCAGTAAAGTAACAGGATTACTTTTTGGGGGAAGTAATCAGTAATTAGTTACTTATTACTTTTTTCAAGTAACTTGACCAACACTGGTCAGCAGATCTAAACATCCTTCAGGCTTCACAGAGTCACATTTCCACCTCCTTCACCCTTCTAAGAGCTGCAGGCTTTTTTTCTTCAGACTGAGTTCAGACTGCAGAGTGACATCAGCACAGGAAACTGACCCCACAGCAGCGTGCTGTTCACCAACGAGCATTAAAAAGGAGACGAGGGAGTGGGTAAGGCTGGGTGAGATTCTAGGGAGAAAAAGCATTTCTAAATTTCACAGATTAACATTTAAAAGTTTGAATAAATATAAAAATGTTAAATTCAGAAGGAAAAAACTGAGAGCTTTACATGAAAAAATGTATGAGAGAAAAACAGTGAAGCAACAGATGAAGTGATGTTTGTGAAGTAAAACTCATTTACCACAAAAAAGCAGCAGTTTAATACGAGTTAGGTCGGAAGTGCTCAACTTATAAGAACATCATCTTCTAACCAGACTGTTAAACAACAAAACACAGAGTTTATTTCTTTAAAATCTGACGTTTTCTCTTGTGAATTTGAGCATTTGTGGGGGTTTTGCTCCCTGATGCGCCGTCTTAGACGTTAGACGTCGAATGGAGACATCCAGGAGGAGCAGTCCTGCAGCGGTGGGTCATTGGCTGTGTGTGAGGCACACTCGTGTGCAGTGGAGCAGGCGTGTGGTATTTGTGCTTCGAGCAGGTGTTTGCTGAAGCGAGGGGGAGCAGGAGTACTCAACCATATGTGATTGAGCAACTGGTCAATAAAGAAAGATGATGTAGGAAGCAGCCCCCAAGGTCACTTCATGGAAATTCAGAATCACATCGTTTCTGAAGATCCCTGCACCAGTTTTGAACAATTCCCGTCTTTCCCACTTCTCAGGAATGACATTTCCATCCCAGATCCAGTCCCACACTCAGCCATAATCTCTGTTTTCATCGGGAACGCTCAGGCTCGAGTTTTAATAATGGAGCAAATAAATCAGATCTGTAATTAGGCGAGCTGCGATGCAAACGAGAGCCGAGCGCCACGTCTCTCTGCAAACGTACGTGCTGCAAAATGAGATGCTTTTCACAGATTTAATGCCGTTCTTCACGAGATCTCTGCTCCTGCTCAACGGCACAGAAACAGCAGCATTAGTCTGAATTCCATACGTTTAAAGTTAAATAACTTTAACTGGCTCTGTCAAACCTGCGTTTCAATTAAAAAGTGGAGCACAAAGCTGCAAAGTGAAGCACTGAGCACAGAAATGCAGAATACTAGAAGAGGATCTGATCTGCTCTAAAGGATAAACGCTGATCTGAGAGCCTTATCGCTCAGATTTTTCAATTTTCACACGAGTGTGTAGCTATTAAGTTTAGTAATGAGAGCTGGGATCAATTCATATTTCAGACATTTACTATAAAAGTCCAAGGTCCAATCTCTGTCGTTCTAATTTCAGCTGATATACACTCAACAAAAATATAAACGCAACACCTTTGTTACTGCTCCCATTCCCCATGGGATGGATGTAGAGACCTAAAATTCATTCCAGATACACAATATAACCATCCCTCCCAAACAGTGGTCACAAATCAGTCCAAATGTGTGGTAGTGGGCACATCTGCTATATTGAGATAATCCATCCCACCTCACAGGTGTGCCACATCAGGATGCTGATCTGACATCATGAGTAGTGCACAGGTGTACCTCAGACTGCCCACAACAAAAGGCCACCCTGGAATGTGCAGTTTTGTCTCACAGCAAAATGCCACAGATGCCACAAGCAATGAGGGAGCGTGCAATTGGCATGCTGACAGCAGGAATGTCAACCAGATCTGTCGCCCGTGCATTGAATGTTCATTTCTCAACCATAAGCCGTCTCCACAGGCGTTTCAGAGAATATGGCAGCACATCCAACCGGCCTCACAACCGCAGACCTCGTGTAACCACACCAGCCCAGGACCTCCACATCCAGCAGGTTTACCTCCAAGATCGTCTGAGACCAGCCACCCAGACAAGCTGCTGGAACAATTGGTTTGCACAACCAAACAATTTCTGCACAAACTGTCAGAAACCGTCTCAGGGACGCTCAACTGCATGCCCGTCGTCCTCATCGGGGTCTTGACCTGACTCCAGCTCGTCGCCGTAACAGACTTGTGTGGGCAAATGCTCACATTCGATGGCGTCTGGCACGTTGGAGAGGTGTGCGCTTCACGGATGAATCATGGTTCACATTGTTCAGGGCAGATGGCAGCTGAGAATGTCCCAGTTCTTGCATGGCCAGCATACTCACCGGACATGTCACCCATTGAGCATGTTCGGGATGTGCTTGACCGGCGTATACGACAGCGTGTACCAGTTCCCACGAATATCCAACAACCTCGCACAGCCATTGAAGTGGAGTGGACCAACATTCCACAGGCCACAATTGACAATCTGATAGACTCCATGCGACGATGTGTTGCACTGCATGAGGCAAATGGTGGTCACACCAGATACTGACCGGTTCTGGGTCCCCAGACCCCCAACAGCGCAAAAAACTGCACATTCCAGGCTGGCCTTTCGTTGTGGGCAGTCTGAGGTACACCTGTGCACTACTCATGATGTCAGATCAGCATCCTGATGTGGCACACCTGTGAGGTGGGATGGATTATCTCAATATAGCAGATGTGCCCACTACCACACATTTGGACTGATTTGTGACCACTGTTTGGGAGGGATGGTTATATTGTGTATCTGGAATGAATTTTAGGTCTCTACATCCATCCCATGGGGAATGGGAGCAGTAACAAAGGTGTTGCGTTTATATTTTTGTTGAGTGTATGTCACAAGCAGAGCTGCTGGTTTACGCTCGAATCGCAACAGACAACACACCGACGGCCACCTCTGCCAATCACAGGCAGTGTTCATAGACTTTGTGATGCAGGAAGATGGCACGTCTGTGCAGTCAGGCGAAAGTTTACGAGCACTCGAGGAGCTCTAAAAGCAAAGGTAACGCCTGCTGAAACAGGTGCTTTGTTTGGATTTGAAACACAGCCTGGCTAGCAGTTTCCCTTTGTTTCAAGTCATTATGCTAAGCTACGCTAATCTGAAGACCTGCTGGCTGCACAGACTCGAGAACTCATGAGCTTTCAGTAAGAAAGCAACGCTCACGTCACCAAAAATGAGTGAATAATAACGGCTTATTACATGTGTGAACCACAGAGATGCTGCACACGTGCTGCTGGAATGTTAGAGAGCTCAGAAATGAAAGAATCAGACACACGGTGACGGCAATGTGGTTTAAACCACCAAAATAAAGTCACAAGTTACAGCCAGGCCTGTGAATTATCATTAGCAATTATAAGTGGCTCAGACTCGTCATGTTTAAGTTCAATAAAGCTCAAATATAACACAGCAGAGGATCTGAGTTACAGCAGCTCCAGAGCAAAAACACGACAGCAAACTCCTCTAAAGTTGGTGTCATAAGCCACCACCCTTGTTCAAAGCTTACGACACCAAGCAGTTTAAAGAAGTCCAGACGCTTTTCTTTCCAAGCTCCTTAGACTACGACAGGGGTAGGCAACTGCAGGCCTCGAGTACCGGTGTCCTGCAGGTTTTAGATCGCACCCTGGGTTTTTAACATACGAGCAAAAGCCAACAAGCTGATATAGTCGGGGTTCCTTTTAACGTGAGCATGGCGGCGGTTCAGCCCGGCCCCCCACTGCGCCCTATGGAGTCAGCCAAACTTTCTAAGACACTTCACCCCCCCACCGTACCCCCTGTAGCCTATCCCATCATGGGAGGTTTTGATTCACAGGACTGACAACCTTATTATGCGGCACACTTATTATTGATATTACGCCGCAGAGGCACGGTTGCCATGGTCACCGAGCGAGAGACATTTAATTTTCTCTCCTCCATCATCATTATCTATGGGGCCATCTGTTGTGGAAAATGAATTCAGCCTCATTTGCATGACTGATAAGCACATTCTTTATCTGTCCCACAGAAGGTCATATGCCACAGATTTGGGGACTGGAGAGAGGGAGTGAGGGGGTGAAATGATGCGTGCTCTTACCTCTGCGAGTGAGGTAAATGGGCTGTGTGTTTGTGCTGGGATGTGTGCATGTGTCTGCATAATGCATGCACATGTAATGTTTATGTATGCCCTCTTGCCACGCTTTTGTTCTCACGCCGATGCTTTTGAATTTCCATCAGCACGTGCCTCTGAGCATGTTTGTGTACGTACCCGTCGTCATGGCTGCGTGTAGTCACTTTGTTTGCAAACTGCTCGTGTGAGTGTGTGTTTTCGTAGGTGTGGGTGTGTGTTTGTGGGATCTGTTGGTATTTTGGGTTTCAGATCTCAGAGTAAAGGCCTGTTTGCACTGCACGAATAAGAGGAACACGAGGAACAGCATCGCTGCCGTTCTAACATACCGGATCTGCAATCCACGCGTCCATCCTTTTTTTCCTATCTGAGGTTGTGGTTTCAGTACACTCGGAAGGTATTCCAGACCTCCTCCTCCTCAGACACCTCGTCCAGCTCTTCCGGGGGAGTCTTGAGGCCATCCTGGATCAGATTAGATGTATTCTCTCCAGCGAGTTCTGGATCTGTCTCAGGCTCTGCTCCCAGGAGATCCACACCCAGGTCCGGCTACAGGAGCGACAGAAACTTCCAGCTTTTTGTTGAGGTTTCCCAGCTCTGACTTGTCCGATTTCTCTCAGTCCGGCCCCCTCTCCTTGGACCAGTTTGTCTCGCAGGACTCAGTCAGGAGCTTTTCCCCAGACACCACAGCTCTATGCAAAGCTGTCTCAACAGGGAGGCTCGTGGAGCAGTAAGAGTCAGAGTGGCCCTGGTCCACGTGCCTGTGTGAAAACACTGAAGGGATTCTCAGTGGGTAAACTTTCAAAATAAGAGTCAGGGATTGTCCAGTACAGGATGACTGTGTTGAACAAATAAAAAATAAAACAGAGAAAAGCTAAAATGAATAACCAAATATAGTTTAGCTGTAAATATACTGTACCTGAGTGTCCTGCCTAGATGAGTGTAGAGGAAAGACTGAATATTATCATCTGTTTTTTTTTTCATTAAAATATACCCACTGTGAGCATCGCTTTATCTTACAGTTTGGTCAAACATGGGAACAATGGTGTAATGTAAAAAGACATATAATTGTCATGTTACTGATGTTTTGATTCTATAGTTTGTAGCATTTATCAATATCACTTCATCTGCTAAAAACCCTGGCTGATATTGTTACTTGGTTGTTTCTTCGATAATTATGTGATATTTTATGCACTGAAAAAAATGAATTCTCCATGAAATGTTTCTGCGTTGGTCTGTAAATGTAATAAAACATTACATTTAATCCAGTCTGGTTATACTTGATGATTAATTTTTTCTATAAATAAACCTTTGATTTTATATATTTCAGTGAACATTTTATTATTAACATTATTTATTATTATTCAGACTTATTGCTTCGTGTTTCTCAGGGACTCATTTTTGGAGTGAGGCTGTACACCTCATGTCCTTGCTAGCGTTGGTTCTCTGCAGCCCAGCTGCTAAGATAATGTGGGCTCATTGTATGCACAGCATGCTAACGCTAAGTAGCTAACTAGCTAAGAGCCCAGAGTGACGTCAAAGCTGAGCATAGGCAGACTCCAGCCCCGCAGCCAGAGCATGCACGTCAACAGGTAACAGACTGCTACAGCAGAATCACCATGATTCTGCCTTTGAGGCATCTTTGTGCTGGTTTCATCTTTTCTTTGTGTTCACACCTAAATGCTAAGAGAAGGATCACCTGTGTCCTCGTTAGGGTGGGGATGTGTGCGGTGTGTGGGTCTGTAGCAGTGTTGCCAACTCCTCAGTAAGGAAAATCGCTATCTGATTGTTCAGTCTGACGTCACTAGCCGTGTCTGGGCCTAAACTCTGCTGCAGGTCCATATATCAAACGGTCACTATGGCATTACTGAGAGTTAAAACACTGTCTAAAGTCCTTCATCTTTAATAAAATGATCAGCGTTCTTCTCTACCAGGTGTAACAATTGAGTTTAACATCCAGGCATCCATGAAAACGGAATTTATGACATTTAACAGACTTAGAAGTTAGCTCGCTAGCTTCTATCTAAATACAATATAGCATGTCCTGACTGCGGGGTTTTCGAAACAAATTCAAACTTACAGCTCTGCTATCACTTCCAACATAAATGAAGACAGAAAACTAAACAGCAGTGACGTTTGTAGGGTTACTGAAGTTTGGCTAGCTGGTATTTAATGATGTGCTACGTGACCGCTAGCGACACAGCAATGTTAGCATAATATAAACAAGCTAACTTTTTTTCCACTCGATAAAAGTTAATGTGAGTGTTCTCGGTGGTCAGGAACAAATGTAATCGCATGGCAGGATGCTGTAAAAGGACCAAACTTCAGCCAGGAGAACAACTGAGATAATCCATCCACAATACGAGGTTAGTCATTCATATACTGCTGCATGGGCTGGGCTGTAGCTACATCCTAAGGTTTTAAAAACTGAGCTTAAATAAATGGTCAACGGTAATCACTGACTTTTTTTTAGGAGCTTTTTGAGATTAAGTAGAAGAAAATTCAAAGCATTAAACATGTTAACAACACAAAAGCCATATTAAACGCAGACTACTTTAGGTCCGGAAGTAGGATTCCTCACGTCATCACTTAATAATCGGATTGGCTGTCCTAAAAGTCGCTAGAAGTCGCCAAATGACGTCATCGTCTAATTTGCATAATTGGTCATGCTAATGTAATTGTAACTTATCATGGAAGACACATAAAGTGAGTAAAAAACGTCCTAAATGCAGTTAGAATTTATTTAGAACTACAAATTAAATTTCTTTTAGCAATTATTGTTTTTTTAATGTCACAATTCCAATCCTGCTCCTTTATCCGGGCCTGGACCGGCAAAAGTGACCCGAAATTGGCACTCTGGTGGAGTTACTTTGTGTGTGAGAGTGTTTGTTTATAAGTAGTTTTAAACCTTGTGATCCACGAAACAGCATAACAGCAAAAGAACTGACTGCGTTACAGTCATGCGCGATTCATTTGCCGTTTGGTGTGAACGTCTCATGCCCTGATAGCAGCTGGGGGAGGACTATCCTCCGCCTAGAAGTGCTTTGGCACCGGTGAGGTGCCCAAGGCAGCACCGCTGCCTGTTGAGAGTAAGAGCCATACGTGTTTTCACGTCAAAAAGTCGTCATACAGTAAATAAGTCTCCAATAATACCAGAAAAAGTCGCCAGATTTGTCGCTAGTCGCTTTTTAGAAAAAAAGTCGCTTAAAGGGGGTCTGAAAACTCGCTAAATATAGCGATAAAGTCGCTAAGTTGGCAACACTGGTCTGTAGGCTCAGCTTATATCATTCAATGGTGATTAAGAGACAATAAGTTTCAGGACATTTTACCGAGAAAGTAATGTAACGAGTAATGTAACGAAGGACTTTGTCCAGCTAGCAATTAAGTAACACAAAAGTAAGATGTAACACATTTAGTGATGAAAAATGTGCAATACAATACTGTGTATCCAAATTATTACCCATCGCATATTTACTGAGCTGAAATATAAGGTGCAACAGACATTCTTACAGGATATCATATTTTTATATTTAATTGTAAAAGTGTAAATGTGCAGTGTTTGTGTCGATTTTACTGACAACTTTTTATCGTAAATATGAAAAAATCCCCCCTAAGCTGAGGGGACTTCTTGCTGAATCAGGTGACACATCTCCATGGATTTGTCTCGGTGAGCAGCACGCGTCACCTCACAGGTATGAATCTGATTTCAGTTTGAGGAAATATTGATTAGCAGATTTTTGTCTATGACTGTGGGGAGTAACGAGGGGAGGTGTGATTTTAAAACCCTGTGCTGGTTTAACAATGAGGAGCCGAATCTAGTCTTACAAACACAGCAATACACACTGTGTGTGTGTGT